>NC_141162.1:63763412-63913412 GCF_053477565.2 Lygodium microphyllum
AGAGGGGCATATTAGCGTACTGTAGTTCTAGGGATTGTGTATGCTACCCCTACCCTTAGGTGCCTATATTGCTCTAGTATGGTGCTTCAACCCAACAAATATCACAAATGCTCCATCCAATGATGGCTAGACCACATTAGCAATGGCCTCAGAAAATCCCATAATAATAATAGTGGAATCCTACCAACTCGAGTTAGCAACCAAGAGCTTTAAATCAAAACCATAATATAGCCCCTTCTACATCAACCTAGCTTGTGTATGCAATGATCATAAAGACACCCCCAAACCTTGCTACAACTAGATTAAGAGGAGAAAGTTTGAAAGACTACTTGTAAAACTTGGTTGCCAAGATAAAAAAGGAGGTCATGGATGTGATAGCAAAATAGTGTAAAAAGTAAATATTGCTAGCATTTCCAATTCTATAGGAATAGCCAAAGATGCACTTAGGTCAAACAATGGCGTAGAAAATGCCATCAAGTGGGACATTTATGTCAAGAATCGCATGGTGGGGGGAGTTGCTCAAGATGCTGCGCCGAACACACACAGAATGCACAAGGAGAAGCTCACTCAAGAGACAAGAAGAGAGATGGAGGCCAAAACGTTTTCTTGCTGGTTTTTTCTTCTTCTTCCACCCTCTTTACAATGTACACAAAGTATAGATAAGATGCAACATAAAGGAAAGTGGCCTACTAAGTCAAACAATGCATAACCGACTACACTAGTCGACTGGCGCTATAACTATGCCAGCTGTAAATAGGTGTAACAACCTGAATATAATAACTAATGAGTCAGTGGCCATGTGTGAGTTATAATGACCACCGACGTGCTAAGTGTAGACATGTGGACCCATCTAACCAGGCGGTTCATCATCAATGTCCGCATGTGTTGAGCTTGTCATCTCAACTCTCCCCCTCAAGCTCAACTGCATCTCTGCAACTCCAAGTAAGCTTCGAAACTTTTGAAGCTTCTCTGTACCCAATGCCTTTGTGAAGATGTCAGCTATCTGATCCTGTGTGCTGACATACACCAAGTCAATCTCACCTGCTAGTACCTTCTCTCTCACAAAGTGGTAGTGTACCTCAATATGTTTTGTCCTAGCATGGAACACATGGTTTCTAGCCAACTGTATACTGCTCATGTTGTCACAATAAATGAAAACTGGACCTTCCACCTGCATATCCAAATTAGCCAATAACTTTTGCAGCCATACTACCTCACATGCTGCAATAGCAGCACCTCCATACTCAGCCTCTGTACTCGACAAAGCAACTGTAGATTGCTTTTTGCTGCTCCAAGTAACTGCTGCACTACCAAGAGAGAACATGTATCCGCTGGTAGATCTTCTATCAGACATACTACCAGCCCAATCTGCATCTGTGTATCCAAACACCTGTACATCCGTACCTGCCTCATAGAAAAGTCCATAATGTAATGTGGACTTCACATATCTCAATATGCGTCTGACTGCATCCAAATGTGGCTTTCTAGGTACTTGCATAAACTGACTCACAAGACCAACAGCGTAGCTCAAGTCTAGCCTTGTAATGGTCATGTAGATCAAACTCCCCACTATCCTCCTGAACATAGTAGAGTCTTCTATCTCATCTCCAACATTAGCACTCAACTTTACATTCTGCTCCAATGGGACTAAAAGTGGTTTGCATGCTGTCATACCATACTTGGACAACATATCCAAGCCATACTGTCTTTGGGACAGCCATATACCATCATCACATCTGATCACGTCAATGCCAAGGAAGTATCTTAGCTCACCTAAATCCTTCATCTCAAACTTCTTCTTCAAAGAATCCTTGACTTCAGCAATCCCACTATCACTATCACCTGTAATAATCAAGTCATCCACATAGATGACTATGATGACCAAATCTGCATCTCCCTTTCTCACATAAAGTGAGTGATCAGCATCAGAAACATAAAAGCCAATATTGACAAGATACTCTCTGATCTTATCAGACCATGCTCTAGGTGCTTGCTTGAGCCCATAGAGCACCTTCTTCAACCTGCACACATACGTGGGATGCTCTAAATCTTCATAACCTGCTGGCTGATCCATATACACTTCTTCCTTCAAATCACCATGCAAGAAGGCATTCTTCACATCCATTTGTTGCAACCTCCAACCTTTGGGTGCTGCCAAAGCAATCACACATATGACAGTTGCCATCCTAGCAATTGGACTGAAGGTTTCATCATAATCTATGCCATATGTCTGGGCATAGCCTTTTGCAACCAACCTAGCTTTGTACCTGCTAATAGAACCATCTGCATTGTGCTTAATCTTATAAACCCATTTAGATCCAATGGCTTTCTTGCCCTTTGGCAATGATACTAGATCCCAAGTCTTATTGGCCTCTAATGCAGCCATCTCCTCATCCATTGCTACATCCCAATTAGCATGACCAATAGCCTCCTCAAAACATGTGGGCTCAACATCCTCAACTAGTTTCACCATATAAGCATAATGGTGAGCTGCATAACCTTCAAAACCAAATCTTTTAACAGGGTATCTGACCCTGCTAGATCTGGGTGTCACTGGATCACTCAATGGAGTCTTTGCATTAACGCATGCTCTCTACACACCTGGAGTCCTCACTAAAGGAATGCCAAGCTCATCATCCAAGCTCTCTGAGCCACTGGAATCTCCATCAAGAACTGCATCAATGCCTTCTGACACTTTATTCTTTCCTTTGTCTTTACCTGTAGTGCTACTAGATACACCTGAAGATGTAGAGGTACTCCTTAGTCTCCCAGACCAAGGACTACCAGATGATGTCTCTGGTCCACTAAGAGTCCGTGATTCTTGCTTTTCAGCCTGCACATGAGTGTCATGATCATCATCATCATCCAATGCATCACCACTAGATGCATACCAACTGCTCATTTCATCAAAGATGACATCCCTGCTCACTCTGAACTTATATGTGGCAGGGTTATAACAGCGATACCCTTTCTGCTCTAAAGAGTATCCAATAAAGACACACTTTTCAACCTTTGGATCCAGTTTCTTTCGCAACTCATCTAGCACATGAACATACGCAATGCAGCCAAACACTTTCAAGTGTGAAACATCAGGCTTCTTACCTGTAAAACATTCTTCAGGGGTCATACCATGAACTGCAGCTGTGGGAGTTCTGTTCATAATATAAACAACAGTATGAACAGCCTCATACCAAAAATGCTTAGGCATATTCTTTTCAGCCATCAAGGCATGTGTAACTTCTACAATATGCCTGTTTTTCCTTTCTGCAACCCCATTTTGCTGTGGGGTATACCTGCATGTGAACTGTCTCTTTATCCCATGAGACCTCAGAAAATCACTGAACTCATTCGAGAGGTACTCTCCCCCTCCATCTGACCTCAAGCACTTTACTTTCAAGCCTGTTTCTCTTTCAACTGCAGCCTTGAAAGTTTTAAAGTGCTCAAACGCTTCACTCTTTTCCTTCATAAAATATACCCACAACTTCCTAGAACAATCATCAATGAATGTGACAAAGTATGAACTGCCTCCAAGAGATACATTTTGTGTAGGCCCCCAAATGTCTGTATGCACAACATCAAGGATATTTTTGTTTACATCTTACTGCATTAATTTCAGCCTTTGTACATTTGCATGTCCAATGCGTTTGTGCCAAATTTCAATGTCTGCAACAACACCTTTTCCTTTGGCATACATAGCAACATTCATAGTAGGAATTCCAGCATCCAGAGTAAACATATGTCCAACTCTACTTCCCTTTGCTACCAACCTGCACTTGTCATTAAAGTCTTCTACAAAGCAGCCCTTTACATTAAATCTGACTTGTAGCCCTTGCTCTACCATTTGACTGACTGACACCAAGTTCTTTGTAATAGATGGCACATGTAATACATCTGAAAGACTCTTTGTCTTACCATCATGCAAGGACAAGGGAACTTTTCCAATGTGTGAAATTGGGTGGCATGAGTCATCACCCGTCTGCACATAACCTGCATTCTGCAAATCCTGCATCTCTCCAAAACATTTTGCATGGCTGGTCATATGATTGGATGCACCTGAATCAACATACCAAACATCTTCATGTGTTCCCTTTCCTGTAACAGCATTCAGCATATGCTGCATAACGAACAAACGTTAATTTTTGTCTTCATTCTGTCGTGAAGACGATGCATAGTTTCCTTGCTGCAACTTACCACTGCGGATATCATCTTTCTTAGCATAACATTGGGCTGCAATATGACCTGTTTTGCCACATTAGTGGCACATACCAAAGTTGTTAGAACCTCTGTTTTGCCATCCACCTCTTTCTCTAAAGCTCCCCCTGCCTCTAAAGTTACCACGACCTCCTGAAACCTGCATATTGCCAAATTGCTGATTCAATCTGTTTTGCTAGTTGTCATTACCACGTCCTGTACCACGGCCTCTTGAAGAGAACCTGCCACATCCCCTTCCTGAGCTGGAGTAGAAAGCCTGGACCTGTTCACCACTTCTTTCAAATTTCTCACTCTGCATGTTGATTTCTTATGTGATCATTAGAGAGACCAACTCATTGAAATCTGGGAATGGCTTTCTAACATATACGGAAGTTACAAAAGACTTCAAAGCCTTTTCATTATTAAGTCCACCCAAGGTTGACGACACCAAATCATCATCATCGGGCATTGCATCAATCGCTGCCAATGCATCTGCAATGCTCCTTACCTTCAATGCATACTCATTGATATACATCTTCCCTTTCTTCAATGTATTCAACTCTTGCTTGAGTTGAATCTTTCGTGCCTTTGTATTTACAGAAAACATACTTTCAAGTATGGTCCAAGCTGCATAAGCATTCTCTGCATTTCTAATGTGTCCCAGCATATTATTGTCAATTACTGCAGACAACCAATACATGACATTCTTGTCTTTTGCATTCCATTCCTTTTGTGCCTTTGTCTCTTCTGCAGTTTGGAGGATCACTCACCTTCGGCTCCTTTTCTTCACCTGAAACAAACTCGTAGAGGCCTTTTCCAATAAGGAAGTTCGTGACACGAAACTTCCATGATGGGTAGTTGTTCTTGTCGAGCTTCTCAATGATGGGGCTTCCACTGTTCTCTGCCATTATCACAAAATTAATACCAACAGCAAGCAAATCTTCTGCAACCCTCGACCTGTAGTGCACAGCAATACACCAGACAGCCTTTTTCACTGTCTACTCAACAATACATGCAATCTGCAACCTGTTTGCAGATAAACCTTCTGTTTACTCACTGGTAAACACCTTTGAACTTATAGATCTGAAATCTGTAACCTGCGCACCCACGTTCGGTCACTACAGTCGAAGTCATAGTGTACCCTGAAACTGCTGTCCGCAATCTTGCGGCTCTAAAACGGGCCCTGAAACGGCCTCAGATGCCCAAAATAACTACGAGAAAGCCCTAAATGGCTTATTCGCAGAATACACAGTGCTCTTTGCGCACACCAATCTCACTGCAATCTGAGATTTTTACTCTGCCCTGCTTCTTGTGCCTCCACAGGCACTATCCAAGAGAACGAGTGGAAGGATGGAAGAGCTTCTTACCCGTGGCTTGCTTGCTCGAACCTTGCTTCTTCTCCTTCACTTCAGCCTTCGAAATCAGCCTCTCTCAGTGGCGTGGCTCTGATACCATGTCAAGAATAGCGTGGTGGGGGGAGTTGCTCAAGATGCTGCGCCGAACACACACAGAATGCATAAGGAGAAGCTCACTCAAGAGACAAGAAGAGAGATGGAGGCCAAAACGTTTTCTTGCTGGTTTTTTCTTCTTCTTCCACCCTCTTTATAATGTACACAAAGTATAGATAAGATGCAACATAAAGGAAAGTGGCCTACTAAGTCAAACAATGCATAATCGATTACACTAGTCGACTGGCGCTATAACTATGCCAGCTGTAAATAGGTGTAACAACCTGAATATAATAACTAATGAGTCAGTGGCCATGTGTGAGTCATAATGACCACTGACGTGCTAAGTGTAGACATGTGGACCCATCTAACTAGGCGGTCCATCATCAATGTCTGCATGTGTTGAGCTTCTCATCTTAACAATTTAGTGATTGATTGCACCGAGAACCCACCAATTCCAGAAACCTTTTGCTCTTATTGCTTGAGAAAGAACTATACTAAGGATATCTACTCTTTAAAAGAGATGACAAAAGGAGAAAGAAAGGATAGGAAGCAAGGTTTAATCTATTGGAGTCTAAGATGAAAACTTAAGACATTGGGCCAAAACTTAGAGAGTTTGAGTCTAACTTTGGCCCCCATCCCAAAGTTATAGAGGACAATAGTTTGGCAATAGTCAAAGATTAAAAGCTCAATGTTATCAGTGCAGAGAAAAGGCCACATTTTTCAAAATTTCTCTAATCCCAAATGATCGATGGGTTACAAGTCATTGTTTAGAATATGCAAAGGAGAGGGCCACACTGTAAAGCATTACCAACCAAAGAATCCACATCCAACTTAGTGGAGTTGGAAGTAACACTATTACACATGCCAAGAAGAAAGAAGCAATAGTTCCAAAAGAGAATGTTCCTCAAACAAAGACAATAAAATTAAAGCTCCCAACAAAGCCCCAAAACATTGCTGCTTATAATAGTATTGCACACAACAGTATAATGCAAACCAATCTAGTGTAACAAGAGAATATAGCCAATCTCTTAGCCACTCAATAGTATCCTCCAAGAGTCTCCAATTGAGAAAAGAAGAAGCTCCTACTAGAATCAAGCCCCTATACTATGCTAGGTGGGGCAAAGGTAAAGTTTTGTGTGGAGATATATTGAAGGAGACAAGATTAAGATTGTGATGAAATCATGCCATGATGAGCCATGTGGTAGACACTTTATGAGAGAAGTAACAACTAGGAAGGCTTAACTTTCATGTTATTGGTAGCCTACAATGCATAAGGATGCCTATGCTTACTACTGGATGTCATACAAGCCCAACACAAAGCTTATCATGATAGCTTCATCAAGCACAAAGAATTGAAAGAAGGTGATTTAGTTTTGGCACATGATTCATGCTTTGGTAAGTTTCCTAGAAAGCTCCAATAATGCTAGATGTGCCCCTACAAAGTACTTGCAATGAATCATAACAGCTCCATACAAGTCCAAGCCCTAGATGTCTCCAAAGACTCTTTTCTAATTAATGGATATTAACTAAAGAAGTATTTCCTTTCCTGGGGATCTTGACAATCAAAGTAACTTGTACCTTTCTTTATTGGCATTGATCATTAATTATTTCAATGCTACTAATGATAGTCATTTTGCTTGTTCTAACAAAGTAATATAGTCCATCTATTTCTTTGTCTCAACTAACTGCCACTATTCTACTAGCCTCTCATTTAATCTTGCAGACAAGGCAATGATGACTATGATCAAGCGTATTGTTACCTTTACAAAACCAAAAGAAAAAACATTATAGAAGAAAATGACTTTGATATTTGCCATACCAACATTCTTTGAGAAAATGTCTTGAGAATAAGATAGAACGAAAAAAGAAATGAAAAATCAAACTCTTATGGGAAAAAAAGGAAGAAATTGCATGCCATAATAAGGGGTCCCACTCCAAGAAAAGGTTGCAATATCCTTGGGGTGGAAAGTTGCCTGAGGTAAAGGTGGCAACACCCCTCAATACAAACCCTCTGATCCAATTGATTATATTCTATATGTACTATCTGTTGAGATATCGAGCTCCACTCGTGATATGCTAGGGTGACCGTTGTGCATTTATGTCACCGACGTGTCAGTTGCAGATGTGGTTGGTACACCGCCCATGAATAATAGCTACATGACAGCTATCCTTATCTACTCTAGTTCGTGGCTCAGTTAGTATGCCACCTTAGTTAGTTGAGTTTGGTTTGAGACCCGTATATAGGGTTCTTCTATTTCTTTGTACTTGAGTTCGTTTGGCTTACACAACTAAGAAGAGGAAAATTGTTTTCACCCTCCACCCTTGTGTGTATTCCCCCATTGTGCAAGCAAGAAAGCTACAAGTGAGACTCCTTCCTTCTCTCCCACAATCTTGACATGGTATTAGAGCCTTGTTCGTGGTAAGGAGCTCAAGAAAGCAAGCCAAGCTCGCGGTGTTCTGGTAAGAGGAGCAGTGTTGCTTTCATTTTTTGTTTTGGGAGCAGATCTCTACAGGTAGCACAGCCGAAAATTGCAAGAGTGCATAGTCTCAGGTTGAGACGCCCTTCGCGGTGAAGGAAGAGGGCAATATATGCTGCATGTAAGGGCTTTAGCCCTTGGCGACCTTGTTTTTTTGATTTGAGGTCATTTCGGGGCCTGTTTTGGAGACGGAAGTTTTCTGCACGCACTCAGGAAAAGGCCCAGTTTTATGCTGTGCGACCACTGTTCTACAGGTCGGTGAAAAGTTACTATAGAAATTGCATCGTATGCTTGTGTGCAGAGACATTGGGAGTTACAGAATCATCCTTGTTGCCTGTTGATGCAAAATCGTCACTAGGAAGTGATTGTGTGGTCAAATACCACTTTCGTCAGTTTTGCAGATTAGCCCTTGTGAGGCTGAAGCTATGTTCTTTGCAGTGACAGAACTTTTTGCAGTCTTCTGTAATGGCGTCTGATTCTCTTTCACAGATTGTCACTGAAAAGCTTGACAAGAACAACTTCCAAGCATGGAAGTTTAGAATGACGAATTTCCTTATGGGAAAAGGATATTGGGAATTTGTTGCAGGAAATGAAGAAGAACCAGTTCTTCCTGATGTTCCCAATCAACAGCAAATGCAGGCATTTAAAGCATGGCATGAGAGAGCCAGGAAAGTTATGTACTGACTATCTATCAGTATTTCAGACTCTATGATTGTGCATATTCAGGATGCAAGTACGCCAAAGGAGGCATGGGATACTTTGTCAAAAATGTATAGCACAAATACTCAAGCCAGGAAAATGCAGCTCAAGCAAGAGTTGCATAATGTGCAAAGAGAAAATATGAGCATCAATGACTACCACATGAAGGTGAAGAAGATTGCAGATGCACTTGCTTCCATCGGGTCGCCAGTGGAAGATGATGATTTAGTTTCTGTGACGTTGAATGGTCTAGGAAAGGATTATGCACAGTTTCGAACATCCATTTCCGTCCGTGAAAGATTTCCTGATTTTGAGGAGTTGATTGCTCTTCTAATTTCTGAGGAGCAGAGAAATGGTGGTGCATCTTTTTCAGGAGGAACTTCAAAAGAAGCTGTCTTCTACTCAAATGCTGGAAGAGATAGAGGCAGAGGTAGAGGAGGCCGATCTGGAGGCCGTGGTAGAAATCAGAATATGTAGCAAACTCAAGAAAACCAGTCCTATGGAGGAGGACGTGGTAACTCTAGAGGCAGGGGGAGCCAAAGAGGTCGTGGTGGATAGCAAAGAGGGCAAAATGCAAACAACAATGTTGAATGCTACTATTGTGGTAAAATGGGTCATATGGCTAAAGACTGCTATAAAAAGCAGAATGACATCATGAATGGAAAACTGCAACAAGGAAATTATGCATCTTCTAGTAGACAGGGTGATGACAGAAATGAGCATTTGTTTATGGTGCAGCAAATGAATAATTCTGTGACAAGTGCAGAAGAAAGCAACGATGTATGGTATGTTGACTCAGGTGCATCAAACCATATGACAGGTCATGCAGAATGGATGGAGGATGCAAGGAAAATGGAAAAACCAGGATTTGTGGAGACTGGCGATGATACTGCACATCCTATTGTGCAGATTGGAAAAATTCCCTTGTCTATGCAGGATGGAAAAAAGAAATACCTGTCCGATGTATTTCATGTCCCGAATATCACCAAGAATCTGGTTTCTGTTGGTCAAATGGTTGAGCAGGGCTTGCAGGTCAGATTTAATCCTCATGGATGCTTTGTTGAGGATATGCAAAATAAAGGTCGCTTGATAGCAAAAGGAAAGAAGAAGGGCAAAATGTTTACGTTGGATGCAAACATGTCTGAATTGAGTGCATCAATGTTTGCACATGGGACCGGTGTAGTTGCAGATATTGATATCTGGCATAAACGCATTGGTCATGTTAATGTAGAGCGACTTAAATCAATGCAGGCCCAAAATATTGTTGCAGGATTTCCTAGATTCAAGGTTGTAGAAATGCATAAGGTATGTGAAGCCTGTCAGTTTGGAAAACAGGCAAGGAAACCATTTCCTAGACATGTTCAAGAGAGTAAGAAGCCATTGGAATTAATCCACTCTGATGTGTGGACTACTAAAGCTGCATCTCTTGGAGGCTGTCATTATTTTGTAACTTTTATTGATGACTATAGCAGAAAAGTTTAGGTGTATTTTATGAAAAAGAAAAGTGAAGTTTTTGGGCATTTCAAAACTCTTAAAGCTATGGTTGAAAAAGAAAAAGGCCTGCAAATAAAATGCCTAAGGTCAGATGGAGGGGGAGAGTACCTCTCAAATGAGTTTGCAAGGTTCCTGCAGGAGCATGGCATAAAGTAGCAATATTCATGCACTCATACCCCACAACAAAATGGAATTGCAGAAAGGAAAAACAGGCATATTGGAGAGGTATCTCGTGCCATGCTCAATGAAAAAGACTTCCCAGATTTTTATTGGGCTGAGGCAGTTGCTACAGCAATCTACATAATGAACAGGACTCCCACTGCAGCAATACATGGCATGACTCCAGAGGAGAGGTATACTGGTAGGAAACCAGATATTTCTCATTTGAAAATTTTTTGCTGCATTGCCTATGTTCATGTGCCAGATGAGTTGAGATCCAAGTTGGATCCAAAAGCTGAGAAGTGCATCTTTATTGGTTATTCTCTGCAACAGCAGAAAGGGTATAGATGCTATAACCCTTCTACTCGTAAGTTTACAGTGAGCAGAGATGTTGTTTTTGATGAGATGAGTAGCTGGTATAAACTAGTAAATGTGATTGATGATGTAGATGCACAAAGTGGTAATGCTGCACAGAATTCACAGCAGCAGTCACAAAATATTAGTGGATCTGGAGCGTCCTCTAGCAGTGGTTCACATTCTTCGCCATGGACAGGCAAATTGAGATTAGGAGAATCTTCTCAAAGCAATGTAGATAGTGGTATGCAGGTATCACAAAAAGGAAAAGAGAAGGTAGATCAGCCCATGTTTGATGTGAATACAGGTCACTCTTATGTGGATGGTGAATCCAGTGGCTCAGAACAGAGCATTGATGATGAGTTGGGTATTCCTTCTATTGTTACACCTGGAGTAAGAAAGACCAGGGATGTTTGGAGAGCACCTGGGAGTGAACCTACTTTGCGCAGGTCTACCAAAGCTAGGTATCCTGTGGATAGGCTGAAATATGATGGATTTACAGCCATTCACTATGCATATATGGTGAAAGTGATACAGGAACTAGAACCCACTTCTTTTGAGCAAGCATGGGAAAAGAAAAATGGGAGAAAGCCATGGATGAAGAAATGGATGCCTTGGAAGCAAATGCTACACGGGAGTTGGTACCTTTGCCTAAAGGTAAGAATGCAATTGGCTGTAAGTGGGTTTATAAGGTGAAGCACAATGCAGATGGTTCTGTAAACAGATACAAGGCAAGATTAGTAGTCAAGGGGTATGCACAAACATATGGCATTGATTATGAAGAAACATTCAGTCCGGTTGCAAGGATGGCAACCGTAAGAGCAGTCATTGCTATGGCTGCATCAAAGGGATGGTCTTTACATCAGATGGATGTAAATAATGCCTTCTTGCATGGTGATTTGCAAGAAGAGGTCTATATGGAGCAGCCACCAGGTTATGTGCATGCTGTTCATCCTGAGTTTGTTTGCAGGTTGAAGAAAGCCTTGTATGGCTTGAAGCAAGCACCTAGAGCATGGTCTAACAAGATAGGGCAGTATCTTGTCACTATTGGCTTTCAGATTTCCAAGGCAAATTTCTCACTTTATGTGAGAAAAACAGAGAAAGGTATTATGCTGCTTGTCATTTATGTTGATGATTTGATTATGACAAGTGACAGTGATGAAGATATCCTTCATGTGAAAATGCTATTGAAGCAAAAGTTTGAGATGAAGGATTTGGGAGAGCTGCATTATTTCTTGGGCATTGAGGTGATTAGATCACCAAGTGGGATACAGCTCTTGCAGAGGCAGTATGGATTGGACATGCTGTCCAAATATGGGATGACAGGCTGCAAGCCTATTTCAGTTCCTTTGGAGCAGAATGTGAAGCTGAGCGCAGATGCAGGTGAGCTTTTGGAAGACCCTACTATGTACAGACGCATAGTAGGAAGTTTGATTTATATGACTATTACCAGGCCAGATTTGAGCTATGCTGTTGGATTGGTAAGTCAGTTTATGCAGGCTCCAAGGAAACCGCATTTGGATGCGGCTAGAGGCATACTCAGGTATGTGAAGTCCACATTGCAGTATGGACTATTTTATGAGACTGGGGTTCAGATACAGTTGCATGGATACATTGATGCTGATTGGGCTGATAGTATTTTTGATAGACGATCTACCAGTGGGTATGTGTTCTCTTTTGGGAGTGCTGCAGTCACTTGGAGCAGCAAGAAACAGCCTACAGTTGCCTTGTCGAGCACAGAGGCTGAGTACAGGGGCGCATCAATGGCTGCATGTGAGGTAGCTTGGTTGCATAAGCTACTTTATGATATGCATAAGCTTACACATGGGCCAGTTGTCATTTATTGTGACAACATGAGTAGTATACACTTGGCAAATAACCCAGTCTATCATGCTAGAACAAAGCACATTGAGGTGCATTATCACTATGTGTGGGAGAGGGTTTTACTAGGTCTTATTAATCTAGTTTATGTCAGCACAGAGGATTAGGTAGCTGATATATTCACAAAGGCATTGGGCACAGAGAAGCTGCGCAAGTTCAGAAACCTGCTTGGTGTGTAGGAAGTGGGATTGAGCTCGAGGGGGAGTGTTGAGATATCGAGCTCCACTCATGATATTCTAGGGTGACCGTTGTGCATTTATGTCACCGACGTGTCAATTACAGATGCGGTTGGTACACCGCCCATGAATAATAGCTACATGACAGCTATCCTTATCTACTCTAATTCATGGCTCAATTAGTATGCTACCTTAGTTGAGTTTGGTTTGAGACCCGTATATAGGGTTCTTCTATTTCTTTGTACTTGAGTTCTTTTGGCTTACACAACTAAGAAGAGGAAAATTGTTTTCAGCCTCCACCCTTGTGTGTATTCCCCCATTGTGCAAGCAAGAAAGCTACAAGTGAGACTCCTTCCTTCTCTCCCACAATCTTGACACTATCCACCTCCCTAGGTGTAATGCTCCTTCATCAATAGTGCTAGATGTAGTTCCCATGCCACCTCCCTTAGTGTATTATATCATGCTTCCCCACTATACATCTTGGATTCTATTGTGTCTCCTTGGATACACTAATTGTCTATAAGGTATTGTACACTTAATCCCTAGGGAGTGCAATACTTCCAAGAATAGCATAAGTTCCTCCTATATTAACTACCTCCCTACGTATGCCCTTTCATCACAAATGAGTTCCTCAAATCATCAACAAGTGGATCTTCATTGATAACAAGAGTGATGTGAGCACTCATCCTAACCAGATAGGGTTGTTATAAGCAATTGACCATGAGACAAAGGGTGGAGTGGGTGACAATTTTATTTTCTTCAAATCAAATGAGAGGTATGATGTGCAAATATTGTGAGTGACGTATGCATAGGATGGGCATTTCAATACACAAATCATGATCTATTTTTTACATAGCACTATAAGGCTCCCAATACTTCTTTTATTTCTTACACCAAATGCCCACACCAAGTGGGATATATGTTTTCACCATCAATTGCACACAAGGCATACAAAATTTCAAAGAAGGGATTGTGGGAATCAACCAATGGATGCGAGAAATCAATTTTCCCTCCAATATATTATCAATAAATGGTGATACAATGGGGATTCAATCCTCCTTTCAATCAAAATTGAGAGGTGAAGATTAAGGGACATTACTATAATTGGCAGCCAATACATTTCCATTTCCTGATACATACATGGGACATGCATTTTTACACATGGCACACCACTTTTGTTATGTTCACTACACTATAAGGCTTCCTAGCCTTCAATCTCACACCTATGTTAGTTGGAATGGGTTACACTATTGCAACATAAAATGTGCACGTTGGCATACTCCCTCTATACACTTGAATGTATCAAATTCTTTGACAATAGTGAAATTGGGTCCCTACTTACATTTCAAACCGAGTGTGGTTAATGGGTGAAGCAAGTGTGTGTTCTATCATTCAATTCAAATGATCGGTGTGAGGCTAAGAGGTGCATACATCAGCAATGGTAATGTAATAATCTTGAAGAGAAAGTCTTCTCTTTCATAGGCCTTGGTGGCTTTATTTTTTATTTAGGGTGTGCTCACTAGGGGTTGGATTGGTTATCACACATAGGCACACACCTCATTAAGATCCACTACACAACAAGATGGTTGAGGATGTGACATGGATGGTGTGTGGATTTTTCCACTAATAATCTTCAATGCAATTGTTGTGCTCGAGCTAGGTTGCCTCTATCTGGTCCCTTCCACATTCATGATACACCATTGCTTGAGGCAAAACACTTCATCAACCTTCAATGGTCACCCTCAACAAATAACGGGCAAAGTTTTCCTAGCCCTTTCCCCTTCTCTTTGTGCATGTACATGTGTTTGTCATCTTAAGTTTGGTAATGGTTAGGATAGGATGGTTCTCCATATGCGCTTGTCTATTCCTGCATCCCTGCATGTGATTCATTACACATTATCCCATGTGAATACTCATTCATTGCCCTATATCTGTATCTTACCTCCATGGCCCCATTTGTCCCTTCCCAATTGATATTTTTTCTTTTTAAATCACTATGAAATAAGCTCTTGATCTTCTGTATTTAATTTTGTTTGTTTTTTGTTTTGTTCCATATAAGTGCTCATATTTTACCTCCAAAAGGGCTTTCCTATCATGATTGTGTTTGTCCCTTTGAATAACATAGTTTTCCTTTTTTACCACACCCCATTCTTAGCTATGGATTTCTTGATATTAATTTTTAACATATTTTGTGTGTGTTTTTTGAATGTTTGCATCCCACAAAAACACCCAATATTTGGCCTAGAAGTGGTTTTTGAATTCATGATCATGTTTGTTCCTTCTAGTAGGATATTTTTCCTTTTTATTGCAATGTATTCTGAGTTATAGATTTTTTAGTATTAATTTTTGAAGTACTTTGTGAGGTCTACCATGATTTGTTTGATTTCCACATGTGAACATCTTGATTGTAAACCAAAAGTGGATTTTGGCATTATGTTCTCATTCCTCCTTTCGAATAATTCCTTTTCCTTTTTTATAACATCAAGTTTTGAGTTTTCAATCTCTTGTTATTAATTTTCATAGCATATTGTGTGCCGTTGTGTCTCCATGCCTTTCCTCTACCTTTTCCATATGACCACTTGATTTTTCACCATATTAGCCTAATCTATTCTTTCACACATCATTTGTCTTTGTACACTCAACTCTTTCATGTTTGACAAGTTCTCAATTGGGCAAGTTTTTTTTTTTGGCTTGCCAAGAAAACACATGTACACACACATACACATGCATGCACAAAAACAAATAAAAACAAAAACCATAGCCAACACCTCCCACACCCTTCCCCTAGGCCCCCAACCTACTTCTTAAATATTTTTTTTAAAAGTTTAAATATCCCCCACCCACCCCACCTTCTCTTCTCTCTCTCTCTCTCTCTCTCTCTCTCTCTCTCTCTCTCTCTCTCTCGTTTGTGTTTAATTAATTTAAAAACACAAAAAAAAAACCAAAAGCACACTACCTCTCACAAAATAACACCCACAATCTAATCTTAATTCATGTTTAATTAACTTATTAATTAATTTCTTTAAAAATAAAATTTAAAAATTATTTATCCTCCCTAAGTACACCCTCTCTCTTCCCTCTCCTCTCCCTTTTTCTTTCTCCATTTTTCTTCATTTTGCTCTCCTACCCCTCCTCTCTCCTAGACCCTCACCTACTACCTTCCCTCCTCTCCCCCCTCACCACTACCTTCGCCTGGATGCACCACCTCAACTAGCAAACGTTGTTGATCCACCACCACTAATGCACTTGATTATAACTAGAGAATACATCCAAAAATCTATAAGCTTCCTTCCCGACCACTCTCTCAATCATGCAATTGTGTGTGGCAATGGATTATGGTTCTATTTGGCCATTGCATTGACCTTCTTATAGTTGATGAATACTTTGATTTTGTCATTTTTCTTGAGTACTATGATGATGGGGGATGCCTAATTGCTGTGCTCAATCTCATAAATGAATCTACCATTTTGCAATTTGTTGAGCTCCTCCTTCACATGTTGAGTACCATGATGATGGGGGATACCAAGTCAATGTGCTTAATCTCATAGATGAATCTACCATTCTATAATTTATTGAGCTCCTCCTTCACATGTTGCGCATAGCAAGGATTCATGGGGTAGAGCCTTTGCTTGATAGGTTTAGCATCTGGTTGTAAGGGAATAGTGTGAGTAAGTACCTAAGGTGACACTCCTTTCAGGTCTATGTAATTCCAAGCAAACACATTACGAAACTAGAGTAACTGGATGAGCGTCTCCTCATCTTCATTCCTTAGATTCTCAATAAACATGGGTTTTGGTGTTTCCCCCTCCTTAGTAAGGTCAACTTCTTTTACTTTAGCTAGGCCTTCAATAGATTTGCTAGCTGCACCTTGCTATTGATACCAAGCATAATGACAATCTGATCCCCTTTCTTAAACTTGGTAAAGCATTTAGGAGGTCCTAAGGCTTACATTGAGAGTTTGCATCAGATCAAGTTTATTTTGAACTTTCTTAAGATGCTTTTGTCTCAAATGAATTGGCAAGTTCATCTTAGAGCATGGATCTAGGGTAGGTTGAGGTATTTTAGGATCTGAGTCAATGCTAGCATCTATATTCGAATCCACACCCTCTGATGTTGGTGGGCATAAAAGGGTAAGCCATTTGAGGATTCAGTTTTAGGATCTGAGTCAATGCTAGCATCTATATTCGAATCCACACCCTCTGATGTTGGTGGGCATAAAAGGGTAAGCCATTTGAGGATTCAGTGGTGAATAGATCAAGGCTGGAAGCTCACAGGCGTGGAACTCCAATTGATTGCAATCCATGGCTTTTAGGTACTACAACCATTCTAAGTGTGATTTAACATGGACAAGACTGACATCAATGAGCAATGAGGGATGTTTTGAGGGTCTTTGGTCAATTGTGATCTACTCAGTTGTTCTCGTTGGAATCTGTATCACTTTTGTACTTAGTCAATTCATCTTCAAAATCAATATCCTCCTCTGTATTGGATTCAGTAGGGGAAATCATGGAGACAAAAAGATTATTCTTATAATTAAACAAGATGATGCAGTTCAATCCAAAGCCATGTGGGGCTTGTTAAGAGATCCTCAAGGATAAGTAGGTTGGTCTCACTCAAGTTCTTGAAGGTTGGTTGCCATAAGGAGAGGAGTTTACAGAGTTTGAGTCTTTTAATGGGTGCAAGAAAGCCTTTTGCTTGGTTTTGCATGATGGACTAGCATGCATCATCAACTATGACATAGAGGTCGATCTTTTAGGGCATCAAGCGTATTGACCAGAGCTTCCTTAAGTCCATGTTGGCTTAAATGTTTTTTGACCTCTTTGTACTCTCGTTGATTTGTGAAAGGTAGCTCGAAGGTGGCAAGAATATGAAGCGAGTCTTGCTCATCCTTGGGGCATGCAACATATTTGTTCAACAACTTCTATGCTAGAAGACAAAGTATCACCACGCAATAAGCTAGAAATAGTGTTGAGCTCAATTGTAGTAGTCTTCTAGCTATTAATTTCAATGTGCACAACTTTAGTTTGATTTCCCAAAAATACTAGACCATTGCCCCAATTTTCAATGAGTCATGCATTGCACATGTAAGGTCTATCAAGCAATAGGTTGTAGTTAGTCAATACCCTTCATGACCACAAATATGACAAAGAACATGATAGCAACAATTTTCATTTGCCAATCCTTTAGCACACCTAGGGGGCACACCTTAGAACCATGGATGACAATGAGACTAAAATGAATAAGCTCAATTGGGAGGGTATCCCATGTCTTGACTATGGCTTGATTTACAATAGTAACATAGCTCCTATATCTATAATGCCTCCTCTCATGGAGTAACCAAGGTCTTCCATGTGCGGAACTGCATGTTGTTTAGCACCCTCCTAGAATGTGGCAACTCCAAGAGCACTAAGTACAGGGGGTGGGTGGGGAGCTAGGCCTAGGATTTTCTGCATTCTCGTTAATAGGTTGGGTCTAGTCTCTTCCATCAATCCAAGTCTTGAAAGTTTTCCAAATGATGGAATTGTTTTTGAAGAGCATACCCAATGGTATTGAGACACTCGTAAAGACTAAGGTAGCTAAAAGCCTTGGGTTTGCTTCCTAATACTACAACATCCTTGGGTGACCTTGAGCATGTAGTTGTGCTCTTAGTTCAGTAGTGAGTCGTCTAAAAGTGTTAGAACCGATCATTGAGGCCAAAGGAAGTGTGCTATTTGTACCATGTGGTTGCAAATTGTCCTTGGCTTCTTCAGCCCTAATTTCAGCTTGAGCCTCTTCCACCTAGTTCTTCACCTTGTTAATCAACTTAAGTTGATGTTCATAGTCAAGGTATTCACCTACTTCGGCTAAGGCAACCATTTCAGTGCATGGACGAGATGTAGCTTACTCAATACTTGAAGCAATTTGTAGGAAGTCAGGTTGCTCCCTCACTCTTGAGCTTGAGAGCAACATGCTTTGCTTTCTTCTTAGCATTTTTCTTTCCATTGATAGAGCCAGTCACCAGAGATGGATGAGGGATACTGACTCCACCTTTCTTAGCCTTAGATGTGGTAATGGGATTAATCAAAATGGGAATCACATCCTTCTCTTTCAACATTTCAACCACAAAGAGACTTATGAGTGCTGTGGATACTATATCTTTGCTAGAGCTAGCTTTTCTCTTTGGGAAATTGGGATATATGTGAGTAATTCCACATTCGGGACACCTTTGTTTAGCTTCATTCTCCTTTGATTGCTCTTGTTTCTAAGGGAACCTAGGTGGAGACGTTACTAGGTTGGTGGCCACAAGTCCAACAGGTGAGAGTCTTTAGAGATTGTATCATGATGTGCCCTCTATCTCTTCCTAACATCATAATTGAGACTGGTCTGTAATCCATGAGCATCATATTTCCTTCCTCATCATAAGAGACATATGGGTTGGTATAATCCTTGTCCTCAATGGGCTACTCAACATAATGAACTAGGGCATCACTAGATGGGTGTGTTATGACTAGGCTATTGGGGGTAAAGATGCATGTGCCTACGCCACCTTGTATTTACTTCACACACTATGATTACACACCTATACATTGTAAGTGGTTGGCACCCATTGCTGTCACTTTATTTTTTATTCTTTCAGTGACTATTAAATAAGAAAATGCTAGTCACACATTGTAATTGTTGGAGTTTCCACATACAATGTCTCTCTCTCTCTCTTGCTCCATTCTCACCATAGCTCTTGCTTTTGCTTGTGTACTTTCACTTAGGCTCTACCTTTCCACCAATATTAGAGTAGGCATTCAAGGAGCTTCTTCATCCTTTGCTCTCGAGGTATGGATTGATGGTTATCATTGTTTCTTGTTCCTAAGATATGGATTGAGTCTTCCCTTCTCCCAGCTTGTTCCTAGCTTGCTCCTGCCTTGTCGAGGAGCTTCTAAGGACTAACCTGAGCCTTTTTGAGTGCTTATTAAGCTAAGAAGTAATCATTCTATCCATTTTGAGTGGATATAGAACATGCTATAGAAGTCGTGGACAATTATGACAGTTTGACAACACTTTTGTATTTTGGCTATAACTTTTGAATACGATATCAGATTTAGATATTCTATCACTAGAAAGGAAGAGCACGATGAGAGCTACAAAGTTGAGCATCATAGAGTTGATTCTATGAAATTTTTATTTATATGTTTTACACAAAATAGAATTGTTCTACTTTGGGTAGCAAGTTGTTGATTGGTTTATGCTTTATTGATACTTATCGGGAATGTTTGTGAGGGCTGAAATGATGAACGGGTTGCCTCTTACCCATCCAACCTCCAATCCTCACTAAGAGAACTAAAGAGGGACACCACCTAGCCAAAGAGAGGATGGGCTAGGACATCCCTATTCTCAAAGAGAATCAAGAAAGCCAAGATACAAATTTACAAGAGAGAATATATGTGCTAGACACCATATTGGAATATAAGAGAGAGAGATGAGAGGAGAGGGAGACAAGAGGAGAAGAGGTAGAAGAAGCTTGCCATTATACTACATAATAAAAGAACTTACTCATAGCTTACCTCAAAGAGATGAGGATATTGTAGAGTGCTCTCATGGACTTGTCATTCTCCCTCTTCCCCCTCCTTCTTCATTCTCCATGGGCTCTTTATATAGCCTTCATGAGGGATTAGATTAAGCTAATCTTCTTGATTAACATAATCCTAGATGATGTATGGCATCTTTGAAAATATGGAGAGTAGTGGATGGGACAAGTCCCCACCTTGGTCATCATGCAAGAAGCCAAGGGTGGTGGTAGACAAAATAGAGAAATGGAGCTAGATTACAAGAGGTGGATGCCCAAAGCACATTATTATAATATATTTACAAGAAGGATAGAGTGGAAAGTTGGTGTGGTGAAAGAGAGAAGAAAATTGCATATAGCCAGCAGTCTGTGCCTTCGTAACTTCAAATCTGTGAGGAATTTGGAAAAAGTTTCTTCTGCAACTTTGTAGACCAGATTGAAACCGATCGGCCTTCGCGGGAATTTTCTTGAAATTCGCTTTTTCTTGGGAGTTATTGAGATTATAAAAAAGGGCTTCCAAAAGCTGCTTTGACTTTAGCATCCCATATGTATATAAATACATATAAGCATGTGACAAAAGGGGTCCATGCTTGTAAGCTTTTGTGCAAGATCCAAATGACACCATGATGTGGATATTGACTTGTGTGCAAGGGTGAGGTGTCCTCTAATGATGGTGATAGATTCCAAATCTTAGTGATGCAAACGGAGCCCATATGTAGTTGGAGGCTAGTCCTTTGAAAAATCTATGCATTCACTCAACTCCTAGGTGTAATCCATTTTCATCTTCACTAAGATAACCATCCCATTTACCCTTTACATTGACATGCCTTCTAAGAACTTGTTCCCCCCATTTGCTAGAGTTATCATAATCGAGAAGCAATGTAGCATACCTAGTGCTTGAAGAGTAAACCTAAAGTGATATGGTAAGCTCTTGATAGGGGCCTTGGCCAAATTTTGTGGTAATAATCCGGGTTGTAAAAAACCCGGATCAGTTTGCAATGCCCAAATGATGCATTGATGCTTCGAAAAAGACTTTTGGGTTTATTAAAGCTTGATTAGATCAATAATTGAAGTATTTATTGATGTAATAATAGTTTGTGCAGCAAGCATAAAACAATGAGCTTCATGCTTTGAATTCCTACATGGTATTTCAAGTATGCTACATGCCTACGATGATATCTAGTATTGATGTATGAGCTAGATATGCTTATGCTATGCTTTGGCACTTGGATTCAATCTAGATTTGATGTACTTAGGTTTTGGTTAGTTGCTTTGAGCTTCCATGCTTGGTCACTTATGGGTATTGAAGCTTCATTGGACACTTATGCTCTTGGATGTAGTTGTGATGCACTTGGGCTTCCCAGATGCTTTGATGTATATGTCTTGAGCTTTCCCTACTCACTTTGCATTCTGAATTCACTTCTAGTGGGAGATACTTATACTCACTTGGCAAAGCTTAGTTCTTTGAGACATTGGAACTCTTGCTTCATGCATATGGTCTCCTATTGCTATTGGATATAGTTACACCACTTATGGGTTGATTTGATTACGTATGCCTTGGACACCAGCACTTTTCTTTGTCATTAATTTTTCAATTACGTATATGCTTATAGGATGTATAGTTTACTAACACTTTGAGTTCATGAAACAGTCTTTGGTACCAATGGTCTATGCTTAGTCACTACTAGTTGCATTCTTTGTATCCTACTTGTTGCTACTTAGATATCGCTGGCAATGAGAGCTTTATTTCTTGGCTATTTGCCCACAATTGGATTGACATATACCGCTATCTTAATTTTAGCATTGTCTTAGAAAGCAAATATTGTACTTTGATAGTATATTGCTTACATTTGTGGACAACTCTATACTTTCGTATTCCCTTCTCTTTTACCCTTGTTTTGGCTAAGTTTGGGGACTGATTTGTAGTCATGTATAGTAGCCCATTCTCTTGGATTTTGCATTCGTATACAGTCATTATGACTGGTTCTTTGAATGATAGTGCTATTTTCAATATTGAAAAGCTTGATGGCACAAATTTCACCTATTTAAAGACACAGGTATGGCAAGTACTAGCTCAAAAGAACCAGGTTATAGGCCGTTGGAAACCAAGAGTGTAAAGCCCAAAGGCATGGATCAGAATGATTGGGATGAGATATGTAAATGCACCCTTATATTGACATTGTCTAAATAGGTTTATTTCCATATTGTGACACTTGTGGACTTGGCAGTTATGGGAAAAGATATGCAATCTTTATAACAAGCAAAGTCCTACATCATAGATGTATTGGTTGAAACAACTTATGGACCTTCACATGAAGGAAAAGACTAGTGTGTCCATCCATTTGAATGGATTTCATTCAAATTTCAGCCAATGAATTTTGCATAGCATTGAGTTTAAGTACAATCTACCTCCTTATTTCTTATTCTTGAGTCATGGGACACTTTTTGCACAACCACGTGTGCTAATATACCCAATGATGGCTTGAAACTCTAGGATGTTGCTCATAAAGGAAATAAATAGAAAGAATGTGGATGTCTCATGTACTTATCATACATTGAATATTTGGGGCAAACGTGCTTGTAAGAATGGTAATGATTGCCATGGTAGAGAATCATAGAGATCTTGGTCTCATGGACAGTCTTGCATTAAGTCCCATGGTTGTAAGTCCTCTTTGATAAGTCATTATTGTGGGAAGCAAGGTCATATTCAACCACGGTGCCATAAGATATGTGATGATAAGCACAAAGAGAAAAGCAATGGCAAAATATAAGAAAAGTTAAATGATTCATAACATTGTTCCTAGTAAGTCTAGTAGAAAGATTAAATAGATAAAATGTAGTGCAGCCAGAGTCAGATGATGAGTAAATATTAGTAGCTTTCTCTCTTGATACTTCTCAATTAATTGATACTTTGCCTACATATTCGTAGTGTTGGCTACTTGATGATGGGGCTTCCTTTCATGTTACCACATATAGGGATTGATTTCAATCCTATCACAGTATGACACGTTCTATGCGACTATGAAATGCCTTGGCATTGGGGATACAAGGCTATAGTTTTCCTCATGCAGCTCCTTTACTCTACATACATCACGTATTGACTTTGACCAAAAGCCTTCTATCTGCTGGTTGGACAATTGGATGATGCATGATGTTATGTATCTTTTGGTGATTTTGCATGGAAGATTACTCTTGGGAATCTTATCTTTGCTCAAGGTGCCAAGACTGGCAGCCTCTATCCTTTATTTATATTTGGATCCCTTAACCATGTTTTGGCTATGGCTGGCATACCACATGTATCTTTATGGCATCGTCATCCTAGGCACATGTCCTTAAAGTGAATGAAAATGATTAGTCATTTGTAGTATCTTCCATCTCTTGATTAAGAATATTTTGATTCTTGTGACCATTGTCTTTATGGTTGGCTAGATATATGGTTCTCATAAAAATTTTGACATTACACACATGGTAAGCATCTAGCTCTTGTGCGTTTTGATGTATGTGGTCCCATGCCCTCTTAGTCATTGGGTGGTTTGAAGTACTTTGTTACATTCATTGATGAGTATTTTCATAAGGTGTAGGCATATCCTATTAAGTAGAAATCAGATGTCTTATCTACCTTTCAACGTTGGCTTGCTCTTATTGAGAACTAACCCAGATATTGATTGCCTAAGGTCTAACAATGGGGGTGAGTATGTTTCCAAAGCATTTGAGCAGTTTTATGATGAGGGGGTATTAAGCATTGATTGACCACCCTATACACCCCACCCCATAATGGTGTTGCGGAGCATATGAATAGGACCAATCAAGCACGAGTCTACAATATGTTGAGTTAGGCATGCTTACCACAATATTTTTGGGTTGAGGCAATTACTACTACTATACATTTGATAAATAGATCCCCATGCACTACTATTGGTTCTCAAGGATGGTTTGGAAAACCTCCCTCATATGCACATCTTAGAGTCTTTGGATATGAGGCTTTTTGCCATGTACCCAAGGACAAAGGTAATAAGATGGATTCTAAGTTAGTGAAATGCAACTTTTTGGTTATGAGGATGTAGGTGAGATTAGCTACTATCACCTATGGGATCCACAAGCTCAAAGGTCATCCACAGCCATGATCTTATTTTCCATGAGGAGAAGATGCATAAGCAGCTTGAGGAGGTAGTTGAGGTATGTAGGGTGATCTTTCAGGAGGAGCCTCTTATTATCACACAACTAGCCAGACAACATGTAGTTAATGTTCCAATAGCCCATGATCATGATGCTGGATAGGATGTACATGCCCCATAGTCTATTTTGAGACAATCAAAGAGATAGATGTCGGCCTCATCAATTTGCACCCTCTATGGACTATGTTATGGTGACAGATTCCAGTGAGCCCCTTACTTATGAGGAGGCCATGCATAGAGGTGATAGTCAATCTTGGGGGAGGGCCATGCAGTCTGAGTTTGATTCACTACAGATAAACCACACATGGGATTTAGTTCCTTTTCCTAGTGGGAAACACGCATTACTATACAAGTGGGTGTACAAACTGAAGAGTACCCATGGATGTCCCAAGCCAACATACAAGACCAAATTGGTTTCTAAGGATTCTAACTAGGAGCATGGTGTTGAATTTTATAAAGTATCTTCTCTTGTAGTCAAGATGTTTATCCTACGATTGGTTTTGGCCTTGGTTGCATAGTTAGATCTGGACCTTTATCAAATGGATGTGAAAATGGATTTTTTGCATGAGGATATTTATATGGAGTAGCCTAAGGGCTTTATGGAAAAGAGTAAAAAAAACCTAATGTGCAAGTTAAGAAAAGCCTTATGGCCTTAAGCAAGCACTTAGGGAATCAATACTTTTATGCATTCACAAGGATATACTTGCAATGATATGGATTCATGTTTATACACGAAAAAGGCTCGTGGTGGTAGCCTTATTATCTTAGTACTTTATATCGATGATATGTTGATTGCTGGAGAGCTCATGATGAGTAGGATGCTTTGAAGAATTAGCTCAAGAAGAGATTTGAGATGAAGGACATGACAAGGGCCTTACTTAACAAAAGGAGTATGGTCTAGAGGAAGAGAGTCCACAATCAAAAGGAGTTGTGAAATGATAAATCTAAGAACATAGATCTCAACATAGGGCTTCTTGAGTCTGATTCTCCTCAACACTCTTCTGATCATCTATTATTACCCGTGCTCCCCTGGAAAATCCTAAGATTTAGGTAGGGGTAGTTCCTTTTCGTGAAAGACTCGTAGCTCCAAAAGAAGAGAGCAAAGAGCAAGCGAAAACAATGAATAAGGCCTATGACCTTTGGACAGAATTGGAGGAAATAAACTTCACAATTAACCTGAGGCAGCTGCTTGAAATAGCCCCTATATGTCGAAGGTAGCTTTATCATAAGCTAGTTTGACATAGGAGGAAAAGGATCGAGACTAATGTTTCTAAAGTAATTACAAATGCATCCAAAAGGAGAACCATGAAGGAAGTAAAAATTGTAGATCTATTTGTGGATCTAGGAGCACTAATTATAGACACTACCATCAATGGACATTTGTTGAATTAAGTACAATTGGATTGTGGTTCAACAGTCAATTTAATGATAGACCAAACAATGCAAGAATCAAGGTTCAAGAATCTAGAACCTACCCATATAGTTTTACGTGTGGTTGATCAAAGGAAAGTGACTCCTTTGAGGTTACTTTGCAATGTGAAATCTATAATTACTGGACTACAATTTCATGTGAATTACCTAGTAGTTCGCTCAGTGTCAAATATCTCTTCTTATTTTGTGTTGATGGGTCGACCTTGGTTATACTAAGCAAGGTGCACTCAGGATTGGTATAAAGGTTCAAATGTGATTGGTCCTCAAAATGATAGGGTCAATATACAAGTTATCACAAAAGGATTTTTGAGGGAGTCAAGAGACGAAGTAGTTAGTGAGATGGATGAAAAATCCAATAGTGAATTCTATGATTCAGAAGTAGAGAGGACCAATAATGAAGGGCCTTAGGCCTGGTTATTTAAAGCACAACGACCAGTAAGAGCAAAAAAAGTAGAGGTAAATATTGTGCATTAGCCAAACAAAACAGAACAACTGGGTATTGGCAAATATGTTGTTAATTTTTCATCAAATAATGACTTTGATAGCGATATTACTCATCACTAGTTGTCCACCTCAGAAGATACAACCCTAAATAGTTTAATGGTTTTAGCAAAGGAGGATAAATATCATGAGGATGTAATCCATGAATTCATTGATTTGAATGATTCATTCTTCAAAATATGTCCCGGATTTCGTAAAGATGAGGAAGAAGGTAACCTTGGGGATGCATTTTTTGCATATAACAAATTAGAAAATTTTCCACTAATGACTTAGAAGAGGAGGAGAATGAGGCAAGAATATCAGACTTAGACAAAATTTCAATAAGCTCCTCAATAACTATGGAGGAAGTCGTTACTATTGAGAATGATCATGATGAACTTGAGGAGATTTTAGTTACAATAGTTCCTTATGAGGTAGATCTTCTGCCTTTTGTTTTCAAACAACTTCTAGTTGTAGCTAAAAGATCTTACTATCACTAGATAGAAAAGAAAGAAAGAGAGAGAAGAATCAGGGATAGTTGCAAACCTTTACAACAACCGATATTACATGATGACAGAGATGACCCATCTGTGACTTGAAATAGATTTGCGTAGAATTTTAATGAATGCCATGATAATTATGATAGGATAATTAGAGAATTAAATGAGGCTTTAAAAATAGAATGTGAGGCAGCAGTGATAGCTGCGAATGAAGCAATGAAGAAAATTACTAAGTTACAAAAAGAAAAGTCAGAATTCCAATTTAGGGAGAGGCGATATCTAGAAGAATTTTCACTTCTAGATATGTATTTAGAAGACAAGAATCTAAACTAAATAATGATGTGCAACAAATGGAACAAATATCACCTATTCCTAAGAAATGCTTAGTTGAAGGTTAGTAAACAAATGAATTTTATAAAATAAGTAAATCTTTGTCTAGTTTTGGAATTGGATTGCAAGGGAAAATTTCTACCACTGCTCCTTGGCTATATTAATCCCTTAAGCTATATTACTCCTTGGCTATATTACTCCCTTAAGCACTCTATAAGCAATAGGCAAAAGCCATATCATTATTCTAAAGGGCAGCTAGGGGGATATCATAGAGGGCAATTGAAATCATGCAAAGCTTGCCTGCCAAGTATATGTGATGTAGTGTTACCTCATCCCAAACAAAGAGTACTTATGGATTTTATTGTTTATGGGGATGGAATTAAACCACAGCTTAAAGGGTTTGAACCTCTGGCACCCAATGACTTTCTAGAGCTAAAATTGGTTATACACTATTTAGGGTGTCAGATTCAAGGTGAGAAAGATGAAGATTTACAATCATTAATCCTTAAGATTAGAAGTACTCAATGGTCTTGGGATTTTAATGACCAAGAATATTTGGAAAAGGAAAATAGCATTTTATGTCATTATCTTGAACATTACATGCTCAATTTCCAAGTGATTAAGAGCAAATTTCTCAGATAATAGGTTCCATAAATACCACATTCATGGTAAAGTATAATAGAAATTTGAAGCCTATTTTGCATGGCTTGAGCAAAATATGAGGAAGTTATATTGATAAGCTATTATCTAATATATTGGATGTCTATACGATATAAATAGTTGATTATATTTGAGATAATTTAGCTATTGTCCCTTATAGGGCCTTATCATTAAAGTCTTCTACAAAACAACCTTTTGCATTGAATCGAACCTGCAACCCCTGCTCTATCATTTGGCCAACAGACACTAGATTCTTTGTAATTGATGGCACATGTAATACATCTGTCAGACTCTTTGTCTGGTCATCATACAAGGACAAGGGGACCTTTCCAATGTGTGAAATTGGGTGGCATGAATCATCATCCATCTGCACATAACCTGGAATTTGTAAGTCTTGCATCTCTCCAAACCATTCAACATGACTGGTCATATGATTAGATGCACCTGAATTGACATACCATACATCATCATGTGTCCCCTTTCCTATAACTGCATTCATCATATACTGCATAACAAACATATGCTCATTTTTGTCTTTATTCTGTCGTGAAGATGATGCATAGTTTCCTTGTTGCAATTTACCACTGCGAATATAATCCTTCTTAGCATAACAATTTGCTACAATATGATCTATTTTTCCACAATAATGGCAAACAATAGTAGAATTTTCAGAACCTCTATTCTGCCATCCACCTCTTCCTCTAGAGCTCCCCCTGCCTCTAAAGTTTCCTTTGCTGATTGAACTTGTTTTGCTGGTTATTGCCACCACGGCCCATACCACGGCCTCTCAAAGAGGATCTACCATGTCCCCTTCTTGAACTTGAGTGAAAAGCTTGAACATGTTCACCATTTTTTCCAGATGAGTCACCCTGCATATTGATCTCTTCGGTAATCATGAGAGAGATCAACTCATTAAAATCTAGAAATGGCTTCCGTATGTATACTGAAGTAACAAATGATTTCCATGCCTTCTCATTGTTAAGGCTACTCAAAATGGATGAAACCAAATCATCATCATCAAGCATTGCATCAATCGCTGCTAAAGCATCTGCAATGCTCCTCACCTTCAACACATACTCATTGACATACATTTTCCCTTTCTTCAAGGCATTCAACTCTTGCTTGAGTTGAATCTTTCGTGCCTTTGTATTTACTGAAAATATGTTCTCAAAAATTATCCAAGCTACATGTGAAGTTTCTGCATTCCTGATATGTCCCAACATCGTATTATCAATGACTGTAGATAACCAATATATCACCTTTTTGTCTTTCGCATTCCATTCTTTCCATGCTTTTAATTCATCTGCAGTCAGAGGTAGCTTTGGCTCCTTTTCTTCACCTGAAACAAACTCATAAAGGCCCTTTACAATGAGGAAGTTCGTCACACGGAACTTCCATGAAGGGTAGTTGTTCTTGTTGAGCTTCTCAAGAATGGGATTTCCACTGTTCTCTGCCATTATCACAAACAAGGATACAACACAACAAGCTAGTCTTTTGTAATCTTTCACAACACATGTACAGCAATACACAAAGCAACCTTTTTCACTAATTGCTCAATAGTACATGTAATTTGCAACCTGTTTGTAGATTAACCTTATGTTTGCTTCTTGCAAACATCTCAAAAATTACAGATTCAAAATCTGTAACCTGTGCACCCACTTTCGATCAATACTGTTGAAATCACAGTGTACCCTGAAACTATTGTCCTCAACCTTGCGGGTCTGAAATGGGGCTTGAAATGGCCTCAGATACCCAAAATAACTCCACACCAAATCTCATAGCAATCTCACAGCAATCTGAGATTTTTGCTCTACCCTGCTTCCGATGCCTCCACAAGCACTATCCAAGAGAGAGAGTGGAAGAATGGGAGAGCTTCTTACCTGTTGCTTGCTTGCTCAAACCTTGCTTCTTCTCCTTCACTTCAACCCTCAAAATTAGCCTCTCTCAGTGGCGCGGCTTTGATACCATGTCAAGCATCATGTGGTGGGGGACTTTGCTTGAGCTGCTGCGCCAAACACACACTGTATACACAAGAGGAAGCTCACTTAAGAACACAAGAAGAGAGATGGAAGCCAAAACGTTTTCTTGCAGATTTTTTCTCCTTCTTCCACTCACTATACAATGTACACAGAGTATAGATAAGATACAACATAAAGGAAAGTGGCCTTCTAAGTCAAACAGTGCATAACCGACTACACTAATCGACTGGCGCTATATCTTTGCCTGCTGTAGGTAGGTGTAACAATCTAAATATAATAAGTGATAAGTCAGTGGCCATGTGAGTGTCATAATGACCACCAACGTGCTAAGTGTAGACGTGCAGACCCATCTAGCCAGGCGGTCCATCATCAATGTCCGCACGTGTTGAGCTTGCCATCTCAACAATATTGAGGACATTTTATGGCTAATCATATGAGTTTCAATCAGAACTTTAATCACCATATTAAGAAAATGGAATCCCTAATCTGATACAAGTTCCATTGGGCAGCCAAATGTGGTCATTATGTTATTGTATAGGAAATAGACCACACTCCTTACCTTATTATCCTTTAATGCAACAGCTTCTACCCATTTGGTACAATACTCTGTAGTAACCAGAATATATTTGTTTCCTGAAATTTTTGCTACTGGCTTGAATGGACCCATAAAATCCATTTCCACTTCTCAAAAGGACCCAATGGCAAAACTAGATGCTGCCTCATTTTGTCATGATTCCTTGGATATCCATCCCTTTGACATTTATCACAGGCCTTAGCATACTGATGTGAATCTTTGATTACTGTTGACCACCATAAGCCACTCTGAAAATTTTTTCTATTGGTTATGTCACCTGAAAAGTGACCTCCAAAACTTCCTGTATGAGCTTCAGTTAACATTGTTGCCTGCTAACTGTCAGGAACACATCTCTTGTTAATCTGATCCACTCCTCTCTTGTACAAATATCCTCCAATTACTAAATAGGTTGCACTTTTTAGTACCAACTTTCTCCTATTGTCTTTGGTCATTCCCTCACGGAATACCCCTTCAATAAGGTAATTAAGCATCTGTTCATACCAATCATCTGAGTTGGTTGCTTGAATCATATGCATAAGGTAATTCATTTGTTATCCCTTTAGGAGGTTCTCATGACTCCAATCTACTTAAATAATCAGCAAAGTGTTCTCTTCTAGGTCTATGCACAATGGAATAACCAAATTCCTATAGTAAAAGAATCCATCTAGTCAATCTTCCTGTTGGTTGTGGTTTGTTGACCAAATAGATCAATGCCTGATGATCCACATGAATTATGATTGAATTTCCCAAGAAACAATGTCTAAAATTTTTTAGTGCAAAGACCCAAGCACTCCCTTTCAATAACAAAATAATTTCTTTCTGCTCTTTTCATGACCTTGCTTGCATAATATACTGGTCTAAACCAGCCTTTTTGTTTTTCTTGCATTAACACAACTCCCACTGCAATATTAGAGGCATCTCCAAACACATGGAATGGTAAACTTCAATCAAGAGGATGCATTATTGGTGCTACTTGTAACATCTTCTTCAGTAATTTGAATGCTTTTTCCTGTCCTTTTGTCCAGACATGCTTCACATCCTTCTTGGTCAACTTGGTCAATGGAACACAAACATGAGACAAATATTTCACAAATTTGTTATGCCACTTGATTTGTCCAAGAAATCTACTCAATTCCTTCAAATTAGCTAGTGCTTTAGCTTTCTGAATAGCTGCCACTTTCCTAGGATCAACTTGCATTCCTTCTTTTGAAATGATATGCCCCAGTAAAATCCCTCTTTTAATAGCAAAAGCGCATTTGATGACTGTATTAAGACTCAACCTAGCTATTTTGCATCTTTCAAAGGATAATCTGAGTTGATTAAGGTGATCCACAACCTTCCTAAACACAGTAAAGTCATCTAGAAAGACTCTCATGAATGTTAAGTATGGAGCAAAGACTTCCTGTACCCATTTTTGAAATGTAGGCGGAGCATTTTTCAAGCCAAATACCATTACATTATCGCCATATACTCCCCACTCTGTAACAAAAGCAGTCTTCTCTTTGTCTTCTTTTGCCACATCAATATCTAATTGTAACCAATGAATCCATCCAAGAAACTGGACATTTGATGACCTGCAAAATTGCATCCAACAGAGTGTCCTGAAATGGTAATGGGAAAGGATAAAATATAGTGGCTGCATTTAGTTTCCTGTAGTCAACACAGATTCTGAGTTTTTCATTCTTCTTTGGCACCACCACTATAGGTGATAACCATGTCACCTTCTCCAAAGGATAAATAAATCCCACTTTTCGAAGTTTATCCAACTCCTCTTGAACAATCTTTGCATAATTTGGATTTATCCTGTATCTATGTGAAATAACAGGGATTGCATCTTTTTTGAGGCTGATCCTGTGCATACAAAACCTATGATCACTCCCTTCATATCAATATAAGTCCATGAAAAAATATCTTTAAATTCTTGTAATAGTTGACTCAGATCTGTTTTGAACTAGTCTTCCACATGAACACTAACTTTGACCATTTGAGGCTCCTTTTCAGAACCTAAATTAAGATCCTATAAATCATCTTCTTGGACCCTAGCAATTTTAGCCATCTATTCCTCAAAAGCCTTTTCAACCTGAATGATCTGCTGAATATTCATCTTTTCTTCCTATTCAGACAACTTCCTGTTTATGTCTTCCTCTTCTGTAGGATCTTCCTATTTACTCTCATTCTGTTGTTGGGAGGTTACATATTCCTTCTGCTCCTTGAACTGTTCCAGAATTCTGACAAGATCTATATCAAAAATAGGTACAACTGATTCAATAAATTTAAGGAAAGAATCTTCATCATCATTATCAACTTCCTTCACCATGTTAATACCCTTTGCATACAAGGCTCTAGCTTCTCTGGTCAAGGTTGCACTAGGTACCGTATTCATGTAAACTTTCTTCTTTCCCTTCTTGATTGTAATTTTAGTAGCTCCCCAATCTTGTGTTGTTTGAACTAAGGCCTTCCCAACAAAAGTGGATAAGGGCTGTCTCCTTCATCCATTTTCATAACCACAAAATTCACTGGAAAGGTAAGTCTTGAAACAGTAAGCTGCTAATTTCTAAGAATTCCTAAAGGTTGAATCCTCCTCTAATCTGCCATCTTCAGTTGAAAAGGAGCTTCTTCTAGCTCATGCAACTTCCATCTTGCATATAGGAATTCAGGTAGAATATTCACGCTTGAACCTCCATCCACTAATACTCCTTGAATCTCCTATTTCTGAAAATTAAAAGTGATTTTGGATACTTTGTAATCCACATCTTAAGCTTCAATCTGACAAGCTTCAGGTTCATCCACCTGTTCTTTTTCCTCACTCAGATTTCTAAGTACCTATCTTTTGAACTCATGGACCAAACTTAAAAAATCTGATCCATTGTAACCATGGTATTCCTTAAGACTTCAGCTGTCAACTGTGCCTCCCTTATCTCTTGATGCTAGATCTCTTCCTGAATACTTAATTGTATATCAGGTATTTGTGGCTGTAATTTTTGTTTACCATAGTCAGTTCTTTGACTCTTCTGAATTTCCTTCAAACACCCTTGTCTGACCTACCTTTGATTCTTCCAATACTGAGGGTGTTTCATCTCCTTATGGGATATAACAGGATCACCCACATACTTTCCACTTGATCTTGTAATAACTAGAATTGATGCTGATTTTTCATGAATCTTCTCCACCTGTATGCAATTTGAAAAATCATAGTAGACATGCAACACATTAAGATAGTCCCCTTGTTGTTTCTGCAACATAGATTCATTAACTTGCTTGGCTTCCTCCATAATAACTAAATTAGCCAGTGGTGGCCTATTTTGTTGTGCATGTGCAAGTGGTTTCTGATTGTTATATCTAATAATAGGAATACCTCTCTTCTCTCTATGTTTACAACACAATGAGCAATTAGGACCTTGCATGTGATTCATTTCTCCACTGTAAGTGCATGGGTCATCATTCAGATTACCATTTCCTTGAGGATTAGGTGGTCCCTAGTTATTTCTCCCTTGAAATCTTCTACATGGAGCTTCCATTGCTTTATTTGTGTCTAGTTCTATTGCATTTGCAGTTGGTGCATTTGCCCTTGGCACTTGTTGTCTTGGGTTTTTCCTATTGTTAGGATTATACCAACAAGTAGCATCTATGTGCCCATGCTTCTGGCATGTGTTACAATATGGTTTGTCCTTCTGAGATGTTGAAATTCCCATACTCTTCAGAGTTGCAATAATTTGTTTATTTAGGTTATGAGACTTGCTCTTTGTCTTTCCCTTTCCATTTTTGTCATTCTTTCCCCTAGCTTTACTTCTCTGCTTCTCTTTCCTTTTCTTCTTGCAGCTTCTGGATTTCCTTTTCTCATCTTTTGAATCATCAAAATCTGAATCTGAACTGTCATCTTCTGAATCAGACTCAGACTTAGAATCTGAATCACTGCTATACTTCTTCTTTTATTTGATGGTTCCCAACCTTTTCTCTACTCTTTTGACAGCTGCTACCAACTGACTAAATCCTCCTATCCCTCCAGGAATATCTGTACAGGGGCGACTATAGTTCTCAGGGATTCCCGCAACCCATTACAGAAATATTCCCCCATCATCTCATTGGTTGGTCTTTCATTGGGTGCAAGTCTTCCATTCAAATATAAAAATTGTTGTGCATAATCCTCCACAAGAAGTCTCTTTTGCTTCATTGTTTTAAGCTTCTTCAGCATATCAGTGGGTGTTTTCCACCTTCTAAATCTTGCCAAAAATGCTGTTTGTAATGCTTGTGTATAAGCAAAATGGGATGCACCATATAGTGTAAACTAGCTCATAGCCTTACCCTCCAATGTGGCAGCAAATTGCTGCTTTTTCACATAATCTCCATAGAATACTCCTAGTCCACTTGCTTCCCATTTTGTGCTGAATTGAGCTACATGAGCATTAGGGTCTTCCTTTTTGGACTCACCCTTGAAGTTCGCAAATTTGACTTTGAGATTTGCTAGATTAGGGGGTTGTGCCATTGAGCGTGGATGTTGTGTTGCTGCAACCTTTCTTCTTATTGGTGTTTTAGGAAATGGTTGAAACCTTAGTTTTCTCCTTGCGTGTCTTTGTATTTGTGACCATGTTAATAGTCCCACAAATCTGTTTCTGTTTCTCTCCTCCTCACATGGTGTAATTTGTAATTGTTGATTAGTAACAACATCTTCTATTGTATGACTAGGACCTACTTCTTCAGTTTGTACTTCTTGATCACTTAGATACTCTAAATCCAGGATATCCACTTGACTCCCACTACTAGACCTGTGATGTTATTTCTTCTTCTGTTTCTCTTCCTATTCTAATTTTGCATGTACCCTGGTATAATAGGTTCCAAAGCCTTCACCCCTGTATTTTTCTGCTGACATATACCATAAATATGTTTTTTCATCAGTTCAATCTACTGCTGACCTCTAGGTGCACAATGTTCATAGTGATGATTGGCACAACCAGGCCGATTTCTCTGTCTTCCCTTGACCAATTTAGGTGTATAACTCAGCCCATATGGTTAACAAAATTGCTAAATATACTGATCATGCCAAATTCTCCTGAACACACTGCCCGTATACTTCAATCCAAAAGGAGCAACATGTTTTGTCTGTTCTTTTTACACTACCTCCCTGATCTTTCCAATAATGTCCAAAGGTAAATCAGGAAATTGTGTATTCAAAAATACCTGACTATATGCCTCAAAATCCTCCTCTTCTATTGTCCGTTCTGAAACTCCTATAATAGAGCCTGTGCAAAGGTCTCCCGTTCCTCCTCTTCAGTAGTCCAATTCTGAAACTCTTCAAGCCATGAATCCATTTCTGACTGCATCCTTTAACTCATGAATCTTCTGCACCTGTTCCATTCTGAACCATCCAACCTGATGCCCAAAGACTACTTCATAGGATCGACAAGGACCTAAAAGATTCCCCTACTTTTACCCAAAGCAAATAGTTTCCCCTATAATAAGCATATCCAATTTGTTTTCAACCCTGACTAATCTATCTGTTCTGAACATAATTACGAATCATTCCTTCCATCAACATGCTCATTTCCGACCACATAGATTCCATTTTATAATTCAGATAATCAATTATGCAAAATAGATAATAGTTTTGAATATAGAGAGAAACACAGGCAGAAAAATCTATTCTGTTCCTTCATAATCACAACATCATTTATAGGCTTATCTGTTCTCTTGACTTGAACAGACACAATCAAAATTCACGACTCCTCCTTCTAACTTTCCAAAAAGACTCATAGTCTACTCATAACTTTTCTCATCTGATCAAGACAAAGGTTTAAAATACCCTTACAAAACTAAATAAGGAACTCCTAGGTTATGCCTTAATCATGCCTTTAACAGCCTACTATGGTCAAGCCTCGAAAAATAGCCTCTTTGTTTATTGAAGAGCTCGAAGTGGAAGTAGTTAAAGTAGAAAAGGTAGAAATAAAATATTTAAATCTATGAGCTCAATTGGAATCCCAAGATCAAGAGAGGAACCTAGCACAAAACCCATATGTCAACATCAAAGCTGAGATTATTAAGCTTCTTGATGTGGGATTTATATATCCTATTGCATATACTGAATGGGTATCTCGTATTGTGGTAGTACCAAAGAAGAATAGCAAGAAAATCCACATTTGTGTTGATTATAGAAAGCTTAATAGTAAAACACACAAAGATCATTTTCCTTTGCCATTTACAAATCAAGTATTGGATAAGGTTGCAAGCCATGAGCTATATTCTTTTATGGATGAGCTTAGTATTACAATCAAGTGTTAATTCATCCTGAAGATCAATCTAAAACCAATTTCACTATGGAATGGGGTACATTTTCTTATAAAGTGATGCCTTTTGGCTTGTGTAATGCACCCGCAATGTTCCAAAGGGTGATGATTGCACCTTACCAAGACTTTCTTCGACAGTGGATGGAAGTTTTTCTAGATAACTTTTGTGTCAATGGGACATCACAATAAATTCCTAATTAATTAGCACAAGTATTTGAATGTAGTGATGAGGTAGGTATATCATTAAATCCTGATAAATGTGTTTTTGGAGTTCCAAAAGGAACATTGTTGGGACATATAGTTTCTAAGGAAGGGATTACTATGGATTTGCAGCTAAAGTTGCTAAGATTTTTGCACTTCCTCCACCAACAACTCTTAAAAAACTTCAAAGTTTTTTGGGACACCTAATTATTATTGACGATTCATTTTCAATTTTGCAAAGGTGGCATCACCCTTAACTAATTTGCTATGAAAGTATACTTCTTTTAATTGGGTTGTTGCCTGTCAAGAAGCATTTGAATTTCTTAAGCAAAAATTAATTGAAGGACTAGTACTGGCGCCCCTAGATTGGACAAAGGAATTCCATATCCATGCAAATGCATCTATGTATGATGTGGGAACTGTTGATGACAATAAGGTGGATCATCCAATTTATTATGCAAGTTGTAACCTAAGTGATGTAGAAAGAAATTATACTACCAGTGAGAAACAATGCTTATCAATGGTTTTTGTGGTGGAGAAATTTTGTAATTATTTATTAGGCAATAATTTTATTATTTATGTTGATCATGAAGCATTAAAGTACTTGCTTAATAGCACAGAACTTTTGGGGCATATAATTCATTGAATCTTATTATTTCAGGAGTTTGATTTTAAAATAGCTACTTGTCGTGGTAGAGCTCATGTTCTAGTAGACCATCTTTCTTGATTATTAACATTAGATTAGGAGGAAGGTGTGGAGGATGATTTTTTGGATGCATCACTTTTTATTGCGAAGACACAAGTTCAATGGTGCACTGATAGTGCTAATTTTCTTAGCATAGCTCGATATCCACATGTGTAGATAAACAAAAAAAGTGATAGATATTGATGCAAGTATGCTCCTATGGATTATTAGGGGGTTACCTTTATAAAATTTTTCCAAGAGAAGGCATGTGTCGTCGATGTGTACAAAGAAGATGAAGTTCTGGTAGTTCTTAAAGCATTACATGATGAACCTTGTGGTGGCCATTTTATTGGTAAACTAATAGCAAGAAAGGTTCTGTTAGTTGGGTATTAGTGGCCTACTTTATTTAAGGATGCTCATTATTATTACCAAAGATGTGATGTATGTCAAAGGATTGGTTGTGATTCTAAAAGTTTTGCTACATATTGGACCCCTATCTTGGCATTAGCACGTTTTGAGAAATGGCGAATTGATTTTGTGGGCTCAATTGATCTGCCTACACGATATTGATCTAATCGATATATTTTAGTTTGTACTGGTTATATCACCAAGTGGGTGGAAGCAAAAGTGCTTAAGAAAAATAAAGCCATTGAGGTGGCTAATTTTATGTATGAGAATATCATAACATGTTTTGGCTACCCATTGGAATTAGTAAGTGATTGAGGTTCTCGTTTCTTGAATGGTTTAATTAATGACTTAGTAAAACTATATCAAATTAAACATCCCAAATCAACACCTTATTATCCTAGAGCTAATGGCCAAGTAGAAGTAATTAATCACATTATTTGTAGAATTTTAACTAAAATAGTTGCTTCTCATAGGCGAGATTGGGATGAACATCTGTATGAGACATTATGGGCCCATAGAACTACCTACAATGTGACAATGCAAAATACACAATTCAAATTAGTTTATGAAACTAATGCTATATTCCCTATTGAACAAGAATTTCCTACTTTACGAGTAGCCTTGTCGTTATGGTTAAGGGAAGCCGAATCATTGAAGCAAAGGATTTTACAATTGGTGAAACTAGATGAGGAACGACTATTAGCTTTACAAAACTTAGAAGCAATGCAGAAACGCCAAAAAGCTTGGCATGATCAAAATATCAAAATAGGAGAGTTTAAGGAGAGTATTTAGTTTTACTTTATGATAGTTGTTATTATAAATTTTTGAGGAAGCTTAAAATTTACTCATTTGGACCTTTTAAGGTTATCAAAGTTTACGATAATGGTTCTCTAGACATACAAGATATTAATGTTGAAAAGGAGATATTTTGGGTCGATGGTCTCCGCCTTAAACATTTTGTGACTTAGGATAGCTAGGTATAGTTAGGTTACTGATTAGAATAACCCAAGCTATTGTTTCCCATCTTACTCCATTATATCTCGATGATCAAGTAAATGTTAGTTGTCCCTGTTGGGATTATATCTGTGGTGGTATACGGATGTGATTGAGGGCTACTCTTTAGGATGTTTACTAGTGGCACCGATGCCCTATTATGATGATTTAGTCATGGCTCTGCTCCATGATGTAATGGAAGTTTTTAGTGATGCACTTGATAGCGGGTCTTTGACCTTTGATGTGCCTATGCTAGAGGCTATTCATGAGCATCCTATATCTTATAGTTTAGTTGATAGGTTTGTTTAAGATAGTGTTGATGATTTTGGATTGACTTTATTGTTTGTGTTAGAAGATTTTAGAGAGTGTGAGATTTTAGTTTAGATTTTTTGTTTTCTTATATTCTTTCGTGTTTATTATAATTTACCTACAAAAAAAAATAACAACAAGGAAAATAAATCCATCAAGATTTATCTATGTCCCTTCATTTTTTTAAAGTTTCTCATGCATTGTAGCTTAGGTAGCGTCATTTTCACCTAGTTAGGTAGTTAGTTGCATGCATGGTTAGGGTATTCCTTTCAATGCTAGGAGTTAGTGATACTTATGTTTAGCTAGGTGGATGGTTCTATATGGGGGAATAGTTATCAAGTGGAGAAACACAATGCTATAAAAAAATAGACAGTGGAAGCATTAGGGTAGCTTAGTTGATCAAGATTGTGACATGAGCATATGAAATTATTTTGTGCGGGGGAGTTTTGATGTTTATTTATCTAACCCTTTAATAGTGTACTAGTAAGTGTATGATTTATGTGCAGATTTGGTTATCATTTTGATTTAAATGGTGCTGCATCCTTATATCAACAGTTCTTGGAGTTGCAATATCCATGTACATAACAAGTTGTTTCATACTTAATCTATCTATACATATTTGTTTGAAATAAAGAAAATAAAAAAATGATTAAAATAATTTAGAGATTCAAAAGCCTAAGCAATTACAATGGAATAAGAAAAAAAAAACTTTTAAAAAAACTGAAAGAAACATAAACATTTCATTCTATATGAGAGTCCACCCACATGGGATGGGACATTAGCACTAGGAAGTGATTCCAAGGTATGGTGTATGTGTGTGTGTGTGCATGACTGGTGAATTTCAATGTATGTAGTGACTACTTAGGAATCCAATAGAGTTAACTCTCTTAACTTTGTTGCTTTCTTAGCGATGTAGGGTAGCTCCATGAATTTTGATTAGGGATAGCGTGGATGAGAGATATTGAGCTAGTGGGTATCTTTGTCTTTTCATTTTCCTGGGCAAGGTGACTAATATTATGTGCTAGATTAGATTCCTTGAGCAAAGATGTTGAGCTGAAATGTTTGAAAGTTCAATTTAGAGATGAATTCCTAGCCTTCTAGGCATTCCTATAAGTCAAGAGACTCAAAACAAAAATAACAATAAACTAAGTTCAAGAGAGTATATCTATTTATTCTTCTAGGATGCAAAATAAAAGAAAAGAGAAAAAAAACCCAAAGACTATAGTGGAACAAAAAAAAAGAGAGGATAATCATTGCCTCTGAGGTCCTGGTAGGCTGTAGGGATTTCCTTGATGGGTGGCCTATGTTCAATGCCTTGCATCTCTTTGGGGTGGGACCTTTTGGGAAGGAGAATAAATATATATACTCTTTTGACTAAAAGTTATAAAATAAAAAATTTTAAGTAAAAAGAAAAATAAAAAAAAGGAAAGTTGGGAGTTAGGGACCATTGACTGGTTGTTCAAATAAAACATGGAGGGTTAGTAGTTAAACCATAGGAGTTCTATTTGATAGTGTAGTATTAGATTGCCTTGTATGGGTTCTTTGATAGGCATGGAATTCATCAATGACACTATTTCAGAAGCAATATTTCTAGTAGGAAAGTAGTGTGGCATTTTGTTGCCTTGAGAGATTATTGTTGCTTAATGGCTCTCAAACACTTCCTAGTGTTAGAAGTTGCGGATTTAGAGCATGACACAAGCTATGGTGGATAAAAGATGAAGATCAAACTCATAATGACATGGACAAGTAGAGACAAATTGTTACACAAGTGAATTAGGTTCCAAGATAGATTAGCTTGGACTCATAAACGTAATCTTGTGTAAGATCAACAATAACACCACACTTAACTGAAAGTACAAAGCATCATGACATTGTATTCATTTCATAGTCCAGTACAATGCTTTATAGAATTTGGGTTGTTCCACTCTCTGTCAAGAATCCCAATGTGGGGTTGATCATGGTGTGTACAAAATGATTGATACATTATCATGGAGGATTGTAATAGACAAGGAATTCCATGGCTACAAAGAGAAGGCAAACAATATGCACACTCAACAAATGTTCTCTTCTATTTCATTGCATACACATGCTACATATATAAAGGAGGAGATACTCCATCAATGATCCCTCACACTTTCCATGTGTGTCCCCATGTGACACTATACAACCCACACTTTACATGTGTGCCCTATGTGGCACACTTTACTCCACATCTCTCATCCATATTCATGCACCATACAATCTTAAGCACACAAGAGTGCTTTCACATAATACACGCCCGCAAATACCAAAGCTTACATTCTCAACACCCCCTCTTAAGCGAGGTGTTTACTTTACCTTATCACCCATCCAATGTAGCATTGCATGACCACAATCGCTACTTTCAACACCCCCTCTCAATGCTATATTGGAGTGTCTACATGACTAGACACATCTAGTCTACTATATGCATGTTTTATGTGCATGTACAATGTTTGTTTGAGCGCCACTTGCTCGGGTGAACCTACCCCATCCTTTTTGAACAATCCTAAATGTTCGGGAAAGGTATGACAAACCTCATTGTGCAACAATCATGTGCACACACGACACACTCGCAAATTCTTTTGGAGAACTTAGTCTCAGCGGGCAAAGAACCCAACACAAGCCAATTCTTGTGCAACCTTGTCTCAGACACACTTTTTTGAGACACACATGCATATAAATATATTCATTTTGAGCCTCTAGGTGGGCTCAGGCAGAGTACCTTCATACCATGGGTGAGTGCAACTTTTATTGAGCACTAAGGCTCAGATACAAGTACATAGTGGTGATGTTTTTTTTTTCAAAAAAATGATTGGTCGGTGTGAAGCCACATGGGCATTATCTTCTTTTCCATCCACTTCCGCCTATGCTCATCACAGATTGTAGCGATGGTAGATTCCCTCTACTCATGAGCATGTGCGAAAGGAGCTTCCTCATAGCTCTCAATTGCACCCTTATGCTTGTCGAGGGCCTGCTCCCTCTCCTTGACTCGGGCTTGGAATGCCTTCTTCTAGAGGACAATCGCATGCTTCTTCGTCGTTCTTCTACCATGGAAGCCTCAGTACCTGCTGCAGAATTTTTCCCATCATCTTCCTTTGTCTCAGCTTCGTTCTATGCCATCAACTTGCTTTTGCTGCCATGCTTTCTTGGACTCTCTCCCTCAGTTACCTTTTGGCTTAGTGGCTTATCATTCTCTTTCCCTTTTGGCTCTTTCTTGTTGACGCTTGGCAATAGGCTCCCTTTTCCTGCCAAGAGAGATGATTGCTCGCAGAGATGTCTCTGTGCTCCGAGAGTGGAGGACATGCCAGGCCCCTACAAGCGATAGGCATGGGCATCTTCCATGTACGCTCCCGGATGGACATGGAAGCTCCCTCCCATCAATGTCCACACAAGCGCATCTTCAGAGAGGCTAGCTCCCTCCTCTGGTGGAGCGATCCAGAAAAGCCTCCTCCAGCATGGAGGCTCTTCTCTTTGGTTTGCCATCCTCAAGATGGTGGCAACATGCCTGCCATAGAAGCTTAGCTATAAGATCTTTGCAACGAAGGGCAGGTTGTTAAGGCTTCCAATTACTGGGTTATACACCGTAACCAGGGACTGTCAAACCATACTTATCTCACACTTCTGAAGATATGTCACAAGACAAAGGTCCTTTTGCTGGTCAAGCAATTGCATGCCTATCTCCTTGCTCACATGAAGTTCTTCCATGGCGCCCTCGGTGACTACTTGGCTGTTACATTGGCCAAATGCGATGCCCTTGAAGGAGCTTCCCAAGTGTTTTTTTTTTTTCACTACCGAGTCATACTGTTTTTCTCTTGGAAAGCCTTGATTTCTTCTTATACCAAGTGCAAACAAGGTTCAGAAGCATTGAGAATGCATCAATTGATTTTGCCAAATGGTGTGGAACCCGACAAGTACACCTTTGTCAGCCTTCTTAAAGCTTGTAGCAACATACCGAATCTCACTGAGGCTAGAATTATTCACTTATTGTTGTTGAAGCCAACCCAGCTTCCATTTCTCATGCTCATGTGAGCATCCACAAGCCTTTCATGACTTTCATGAGCTTACATGTAGAACCTCCAAACCTACATGGTCTCATCATCACGAGAGAGAGAGAGAGAGAGAGAGAGAGAGAGAGAGAGAGAGAGAGAGAGAGAGAGGTTTCTGGAAGTTTCTTCTTCCCCCCTTAAAGGGAGGTCACACACCCCTCTATTATTTTTGAAAATACACTCCCCTTCATTATCTTTTCTCCACTTAAGGAGAGGCGGCGAGAATTTTGCATAGGATAGTGCGAGAATTTTGCCTCTCGTACACGCATCTTCGTAGTTCCACAAGGATGGCCGGAAATCCTGCAAGTGTGGATGGAGGTTTGAATCAAGACGGCACCGCAACCGTGAATGGTTTATCAGGTGTGAGTACCATTGGAATCAAGACATCACTCCAAACCTAGGTTGCTCTATTATTAAATCATAGATTATAATTATCATGGTGAAAATTATATTCACATGCATCACGTTAATTGCGCAATTGATAATCTCCTGGTATGAACTTAGTTGTGATGTATGTAACAAATAAGATAATTTCCATTGTAAGATGAGATCATAATAGGTGAAATTGATTAGATAATTGCATCGTAAATTACCAAAAACGTCTTATATGAATTCCTGCATAAAGTGCATTGCTCCTTGCACAAGTTCTTGCTTAAAATGCATTTCAGAGAACATTGAAAGAAACAGAGTGCATCTCCGTATCGCAAGATGGATTCTAAGGTACATATAATAAAGTGCAGAGAATATTAAAGTGCAGCTAGACTCATAGAATAATCACATAAAGTTATAAAGATCAGATCATTCAAGAAAGTTATAGATCGTGTAAATAATTACATAGAGGATAATGTTAAGATTGCATGCATAGAAAATACATTCGCATGTGTGGCATAAAATATCATATGGACTATATCAAAATTGTAAGCATTGAAATGAAGGCATGGCATTACCTTGCGTGCATTAAAGTTGTTGGGAAAATTCAACGTTGTTTGTAATTTACCAAATGGGACTGAGATCCATGAGTCCCATGTCAAGGTCATTGGGGACTTCAAGAGGGATAGGTAAAAGCTTAGTGCATGTGAGCATTATTAAGAGGAATTAAGAAGATAGTACTTAAGATGGAGTAGGAATTATGCTAAACAGATTCATCTTGACCAACCATGGTCAAGGGGATAGACAATCTTGATCAATTAAGATCAAAGATAAATGTACATAGGTACTTTAAGGGATCTAGGAGATAACCAGCAAGTTGACCAACCGAGGACGATGGGGTCGTCCATGATCTATTTTACAAGGAGACCTAAGGCAAGGACAATTAGGGTCGGTAGGGTACAAACCCTAACCCAAAGAAAAAGGGGAAACAAGAAACCTAGCTTGCCAAGCCCCTGGAATCTCCCCTAGTCACGAACGATCCAGGATCGAATGTTGGGAGTATTCGAGAAGAAGGAATCACACCTTAGTAGTTGGTCGTACGAGCGACCATAGAAATGATCGTGATTGTACACTTAGGTACATTGTTTGAACTTCTTTGCTCAAGGAACTAATTCAAGGCAAAACACTTAATGCTTCAGGTTAAAATCCTGGAGGGAGAAGCAGGTTCAATTACCTCTGACTACCTGCCTGGCCCTATCCAAGGGGGTTGATAGCAGTGCCGGGTATATGGACCAAACCCGCCGTGAGAGGTCTCTCTGTGGGTGCTGCTCGGAGCGGGAGGACAATTGGGTGCTAGTGGAGGCTCTCGCTGTAAATTCCTTGCCTCTGGATCCCCCATAAGAGGCCAATGTGACTCGAGATAGGATCTCAAGGCCCATGTACTAGTCTACGGGCGAAACTTGAAGCAGCAATCCTGTTGATTGCTGGGTTAGCATTCGGGCATGGTACTTGATGTATTCCAGGACTATGGTAAATAAAGATAAGATATTTGAAAAAGGAACTTGCTTGACATTGTTTTAAAAAGAAAAAAGTCGTGCCTAGGCTGCATGAAGGAACCTGTGTTTAAATTGATTAATTAAGGAAGCTGCTTTTGCATGTCAAACATAATGTGGTAGGTAATTAGATAACTAAGCAAACCGAGGAAAGTGTCATGGACGTGACTTGGGTCCGTCCTACAAAAGGGTGGTTCCGGTTAGCTGGGAACTTTTCTCAAAAGACGAGATAATGAGACTGTGAAGACCTAGTATCAATAGAGTTAGAATCCCGATTATGCTGTTTTAGGGGAGCGAATGGGACTATGCCTTATGGGTAGAGAGGTTGAGCTTCGCATCCCTCTCGTTTCCCATTCTCCATGAACCAAGTACAACATAAATCCGCTTTGACATTGTTCCTATGCAAAGTGGTTCATTTGGAGCTTGACGCTAGCTACTTCCTAGAGACTTTGCTAATAGGAAAGAAACCCTGACTTCAAGTCGGTCCTAAGTGGGAACGACCTGATACTTCCGCTCAAGGAAGACTCGAGAAGACCTAGATCGCAAACCCTGTGACATTCCTTGTGAGTGCAAGGTGGTGCTTTCTAGACTTTCTTCCCGATGGGCTATTAAGATGTGTCCCACAAGAGGACAAGTGGACACGCCACAGTTGGTATTAGAGCGAACCAATGAGATCTAAATATTACAAGGGAACTTAATGGAGGAAAATAAAGGGAATAAGGGGATAAACAGGGGAAGGTGAGTAGAATGGAGCAATGTTTTCTATTGAAAATATTTCTTTACTCACTTATGGATGCTGGGTTGCAGAATCACGAAGCATGGAGCATGTTCTTGGTGTTCCAAGTCATGTTCATGACTGCAATGCATGCTTTGAATTATTATCAGAGGCTTAGCATGATGAATATTCTGGACCACATCTATAATCCTTCGCCCCTGTATGCGGAGCGGAGATGGACGGGAGACTCAGGAATATACTACATAGTAGCCCACCAACTCGCGTACCTTCAGATCATTTTGAAGAGAATCAAGTGGATGGAGAATTTAAAGATCATGAAGTTTTTCATCTTTGTCGAAGCTCACGTAAACGCAACTTTGCATGTTAGCGGTCGGCAAGTCAAGCAGAACAAGTATGTCTACGAATACATTAACGAAGAAGTAACCCGGGTGATCTCTACTGACAGAATCAAAGTGTTAGGGCGCTATGAGAACAATGGGTATCAAAGGAAGGGATACCCAAGCTTCCTATGACTTACCATTTCCTGAATATCCATGAATCCACTCCATATTATTATTCCGTTCCTGTAGCCGATTGTAACACAATCCTATTTTCCCCAAACTGATGTATAAATTAGCATGTTCTACTTATCCAAAATAAATGTACTCAAGGGGTTATGACTTCATGAATAAATAAGAATTTTTACAAGTATCTATCTTGATCATAAATGTTAACTGAGGTGTTAAGTGATTAAATCACTTAGCTAAAAAGTTGTGCTATTCATATTAACGTAATATAGGAACGTATGATAAGATATTAACATAAATAATCTTATTGTTCAGACGCAACCCCAAAAGCAGGTTCCAAATCCGACTCTTGCACTAAGTCCAGCTGTGGCTCAAGAGAAGAAATTCCTTCTCAAACAAATTAAGCCACCCGAGTTTGATGGCAAGGGAAGGACTGTTCAAGCTGATGCCGAGATGTGGATTGAGTCCATGGAGGACTATTTTGAGGTAGTAGGAACTACACCTGCTAACCAAGCCATGCCGCCAAACTCAAGCTTACAGGAGAAGCGAGACTTTGGTGGAAACAGTGGTGCAGAGACCAAGCAATCTCGGAGGGGACAGTCACTTGGGATAAGCTTAAGGAAGCTGTGCGAGGGAGGTATCTGCCACCTGCCTACCACGTACAAAAGATGAATGAATTCTATGACTTGAAGTAGCTAGGATTATCCCTTGAAGCATATTATTCGAAGTTTGTTTCACTCCTAAAGTATGCACCCCCAATGGATATGACACAGCAGGTGTCAAAATTCTGTGTTGGGTTGAATCCACCCATAAACACTCGATTGGAATCTATACGCCCAAGGGAACTACAAGATGCACTCATTCGAGCTACTCCAATAATACAGGAGGTGCATACCAAACCAAGGAACAACAGAATTTGGCCTTACAAAGATCAGAATAAGGGTATGTTTAAGGCTTAGACTAAGAGAGCACAGGATTAGAATCATGGCCAAAGAAAGAAAGCTGGGGTTAGTGCTGTTAACAATGTTCCAACACAAAGCAATGATCACAACCCACGTTGCTTCCATTGCAACGAGCCCAGACACTTCAAGAGGGAGTGTCCCAAGCTTGGCAGAGGACATCACCAGGGGCAATTTCAAGGTCAAAATAGAGCCGCTCATGGCCAAGGAACCACCGTTATGGCCAGAGGGAGAACCTCCAATGTTTCCAACAAGGAGTTGGACAATGAAAAAGATCCATCCATGGATGTTGACATTGAGAGGGCAACAGTTCATGCCACTCTTCACAAGAAGGGTCCAAATCACCAATTCTCGGCGATTCAAAATCCATCAGAATATCGAGATAAAAGCTTCAAAACCTTGATTGATTGTGGTAGTACACATTCCTTCATCTCACCAATCTGTGCAAAAAGATTAAGGATAGCCACAATAGATGCACCTACCTTACTTGTGGAATTAGCAAATGGTCTGAGGTCACTTGTACTAGGCAAACTGCTAAGGTGAAATTCCTATTGGGTGGGAAGCCAACTTCTGTGAGATTCAGGGTAATGAACCTAGCTCCTTTCACAATTCTGAAGGGGAACTAGTCACGAATCAAGGTGAGGCTAGTAAGCCAAAAATACAGTTGGCAAAAGCAACACAAATAATAAAAGGTGTTGAAAAGGGTCTATCTGTCCATCTGATTAAACTAAAAAAGCTAGATTAGAATCAGGAATCCGGAGAAGATCCTTCATGGTTAAAGGAATACGCAGACGTATTCCCTGAAGATCTGACAGAACTCCCTCCCCAAAGGGAAGCCGACCACGAAATCAAACTTGTGCCAGGAGCTACACCGGTCTCAAGTGTTGTTCCTAAAGAAGAAAGATGGAACGCTTCACCTATGCATTGACTACAGAGGATTGAATCAAGCAACCATAAAAAATAAATACCCCATTCCAAGAATAGATGAGTTACTTGACTATCTTCAAGGAGAGAAGGTCTTCTCAAAGATAGATCTTAGATCTGGATATTATCAGATAAGGATCAAAGAAGAAGATATTCCGAAGACTGCATTCAGTACAAGGTATGTACACTTCGACTTCCTAATGATGTTATTCGGGCTGACGAATGCTCCTGCTACCTTCAACAGGTTAATGCAGGATATCTTTAGGCCCTATCTTGATGACTTCGTACTAGTCTTTTTTGATGATACCCTAGTCTACTCAAAACAGGGAAAGGATCATGAACCCCAGCTTTGCATTGTTCTTGAAACAATGAGAGTACACAAGCTTTATGCCAAGAAGAAGAAGTGCACATTTTTCAAGCGACAGATTAAATATCTGGGATTCATTGTATTAGGAGAAGGAATTTCAGTAGATCCAGCTAAGGTCAGAGATGTTCTGGAATGGCCAACACCAACTTTTGTCAAAGAAATACGTAGTTTTCTTGGATTGACAGGGTGGTACAAAAATTTCATCAAAGATTATGCTTTGATTGTAGCACCTCTGACTGATCTACTAAAGAAGCAAGTAGCAATTGCATGGTCACCTGCTGAATAGACCAGCTTTGACAAACTAAAACAAAGCTTAATATCAGCACCTATCCTCAAACTTCCTGGTCTTAGTAAGGAGTTTGAAGTGGTAACTGACGCTAGCACACTTGCTTTAGGATGTGTACTTATGCAAGAAGGTAATCTTGTAGCATATTCTTCAAGAAAATTGAAGAGCCATGAAAGGAATTATGCTACCCACGACCTGGAGCTATTGGCTGTCATCTATGCTCTCAAACGTTGGAGACATTACTTTCTAGGTAACAAATTTTCCTTAGTAACGGACCACAAGAGTCTTAAATGGGTTTTCACTTAGAATGAGCTCAATATGAGGCAATGTCGATGGATCAAAGTGCTGGAAGAATATGATTTTGAAATCAAATATAGGCGTGGAAAAGAGAATGTAGTTGCCGATGCACTCAGTCGCAAGGCATTTCTAAATTCTCTCATTTTGTAAGACCCATCAATAGCAATGTCTCTAGCCACAAAGGTATCAATGCCAAACAACCCGATTCTCGAGCTAGAAAAAGAAGGGGCATATCATGACCTAGTCTATCAGAAAATGCTAAGGGAGATCCCCATCAAGGATCAAGACCTAAAGCTAAAGACGAAGCATCAAGAATTCTCCATCAGTAGTGGACTTGTCTACTTTAGGATAAGATTATGTACCCCTGCAAGCCAAACTCTCAAGCAGAAGATACTTTGGGAAGCCCATGACTCCCCTTTCTCAAGGCATCCTGGTTATGCCAAGACCCTTAATACGGTCAGGAAGAGCTATTATTGGGAAAGGCTCAAGGGAGACATACTCAAATATGTCATGGAATGTTTGTCTTGTCAACGCATTAAGGCATAGCATGTTAAAATGCCTGGGGAATTGCAACCACTTGACATTCCACAAATGAAATGGGAGTTCATTAGTATGGACTTCATTGTTGGCTTACCCCAAGTTTAGGGAGGGTATAACTCTATTGTGGTAGTAGTAGATATGCTCACCAAGGTCGCACATCTCATCCCTGTCAAGACAAACTATAAAGCTTCGGATATCGCAAGATTATTCATCAAGCAAATATTCAAACTTCATGGGTTACTCAGAAAAATCATTAGTGATCCTGACTCTCTTTTCACATCACACTTTTGGAGGGCTATCTTTTAGGCTATTGGAACTTAACTCTGTTTCAGTAAAGCTTACCATCCCCAAACTGAGGGTCAAACGAAACGAGTCAATCAAGTCATTGAAGATATGCTTAGGGCATACTGCTGTCATGAACCCAAAAATTGGTTTCAATACTTACCACTGGTTGAGTTTTCCTACAATGCTTCTTACCAACAGAGTATTCAGATGACCCCTTTCCAAGCATTGTATGGGCATGATTGTCGTACCCCTTTGAACTTCTCAGATCCAACTTTGAGGATAAAAGCTTCAAGACAGATGCTGGAAGACATGGATGATCAAATCAAATCAATAAGACAAGACATTCAAGCTGCCAAGGATAGATAGAAGGCTTACGCTGACTTGAAACGACAAGACAGATCCTTTGTTGAAGGTGATATGGTCTTCATCCGTGTACGCCCTAAAAAGAGTTCATTGTCCTTTGGAGAGTACAAGAAGCTAAGTCCAAGGTATTGTGGACCTTATAAGATCACCAAGTGCCTAGGGCCTAATGCTTACAGACTACAGTTGCTTGCAACTCTAAAGATTCATAATGTATTCCACATTAGCCTATACCTAATCCGAATCATGTACTTGATGATCAGCAAATTGTAATGCCTAGCCTCGGGGGGTTCACTATATATATATTCTCTATATAACGTGCATTCATGACCTATTTATAAATATCCTAATCTGTGAATTTTCATTGAATAAAATACAACCCTTTTCTATTCAATCTGTAAGTAGCCCCTTTATATGACACCCTTCTGTATGTAAAAAATGTATAAAAATGGTGTTTTTAAAACCCCTTATTTTGAACTCATGTTATATATACATATATTCATGAGTGACACCCCCCCCCCCCCCCCCTTCCCCCCCGAGTGCCTAGCCAAGGAGTCCTTGAGCTATGGCGGCCTGATAGAATCCTAGATGTTAGGGAGAGGCATTTGAGATCAAGGACCTTGAGGGAATACCTCATCCAGTGGAAAGATTATCCCAAAGAGGATGCCACCTGGATGTATGAAAATACTCTCAACCAACAATACCCCTAGGTCTTCTCGAGATGAGGACATCTCGATTCCTCTAAGGGGGAGAGGATATAATATCTCCCCCCCGGTTCCCCCCCCCGGTACCTTCCCCATAAGAACACCCCCTTAAAAATTTTTAAATTTAACTCAAATTTTTTTACTCTCTCCCTCTCTCCCCTTGCCGACTACATGGCAAGGAGAGAGAGAGAGAGGGGGAGTAAAGAGAGAGAAGGGGTCATGCACCCCCTAGATGGAGGGGTGGCAGCCGTGAACAACTGTCTCCCCCCCCATAAGCCACCTCCTCCCCCCCTCTATAAAAGGTAGCGCCCTCCCTCCTCTCTGATGGTCTTCGATGGCAGCAGCCCCCCTCCCTCGTCGCCTACACATCCTGCCCCCCTCCGTCTTCGACAGCAGCCCTCCTCCTCATCATCATCACGAGAGAGAGAGAGAGAGAGAGAGAGAGAGAGAGAGAGAGAGAGAGAGAGAGAGAGAGAGAGAGAGAGAGAGAGAGAGAGAGAGAGAGTGTGTGTGTGTGTGTGTGTGTGAAAGAGAGAGAGGGAAGTTTCTGGAAGTTTTTTCTTCCCTCCCCTCTTAAAGGGAGGTCACACACCCCTCTATTATTTCTGAAAATACACTCCCCTTCATTATCTTTTCTCCACTCAAGGAGAGGTGGCAATAAATTTTCATAGGAGAGTGCGACAATTCTACCTCTCATACACGCATCTTCGAGTATGACCCCGAAGCAGTAGTTCCACAGGGATGGCCGAAAACCCTACAAGTGTGGATGGAGGTTCAAATCAAGATGGCATTGCAACCGCATCAAGGCTCAACAATAAAAATGACGCTAACTACTAGACATAAGATTTTTAGCTTATATTTTAATCAAGCTATTATAACCTTAATACTCTTCAAGCCCCCATTCTCACCCTACAAAACCTCTTAAGCCCTATCCAAGTCTTGTTCACACAAAGAAACATTGTTTGGATAAAACACTTTTTTTGAGGGCTTCAATCCATCAACGAGCTTTTGCAAGGAATTGGTCTCAAGAATAACTCCCAAAAGAGTGCAACATGAAGTCAACATACGACAAGCTTCCACAACCAAAAGAGCATGGGACCAAGAGAAGATTAAGTTCATGAGCTACATGCACATGATAGTTACCAACACTATTATTGGCCATCAAGAGCATTCACTTCCTATCTATTTCTCTTCACAAATTCAATATCTCTTCTCCCTATCACAAAACCCCTTATCTTCTTCTCTATCATAATATTCACCAATCATTCCACTATCTCAATTCCTATCCATCGTATTGATTTTTCTAATCTCATAGCTCTCATTGCCACATGCTTTCTCTCTCCTCTTTTATTAAACTTTGAATGTTTTCCCTTATCTAAATTCTTTGCCACAAGATATTACTATCACATTATGAAACACATATGTTCCATCGTTCTATCCTCATTAAGTCCATTGTTCACTCTCTCTTGTCAACTAGTGGAATACATAGAAAATTCTTTGATGGACAACCCCAATTCTCTACCAAATGAAGGCCTCTCACATCCATCTCTTTGTCATGACTCTTCCATTTTGTGTTCTTCTACTCTCAACTCATCCATCCAAGCATGTTCTAGGTCTCCCAGTCACTCTCAATACTACAATGTTTGTCATCCATGTCAGTCTCTCCTCTTGCATCTTGAAATAGACTCTATATTAGTTGGAACAACAATTGAAGAAGGGGACACCCTTTGCACTCTATATCTCGAGGCCCAAGAAGGCATTGTCTGTGGCCTCTCTATTGAATTGTATTCTTCATTTGGATGGTACTTTAATGGCAAGAAGATGGCAAAACCTTGTCACTCTCTTGGATAACAACATGGATATGCCTACTGTTCCTCATCAACTGTTATTGGATATTTCTACCAACCTTCAAGGTCACTCCCTCGTTAGGTACATTGCTTCTGCTTCTCTTACATCTCTATGTTCTATCCTATTTCCTTACATTTTTCACTCAGCATCTAGTCTTTATCTAAGCTTTGCTTCAATCTCAAGATCACATCATGGTCCTTACCTCACACTCTCTCTATGGGCTCAATATCCTCATATTCTAATGGTGTCACACACACTCCACTTGACTTGTGTGTTCCACTATCTCTTGAACACATGCAAATTGCACACACTCTTGGCTTCCTCCTACACATTCAAGATTCTCAAAATGTTTCCAAGTGCACATAAAATCCTATCTCCTTGAGTCTCTCATTTTCACATCACTATTTCTCAATGTGTAATCCTGAATCCCTACACATGATATTATCTTACCATCACATTCCATCCACACTATATTTATTAAAGTCCCACCAAACCCAATCTATCAAATCATCATTTCTTTCTATCCTATCATATCCTACCTTCGTCTTGCAATCATCTTGCTCTAATTGTATACCCAAATCTCAATTATTATTCTATGTTACATGGCAACAACCTCATCAACAATCACAAGTACTCTCTCTTCCAATTTTCTATCAGTATCTGATCTATCTCTTGCCTTACCTACCCAAATCGTCATCTAAAAATGGTATCTTTCTCAAATTGGCCAACTATTTTGGCCTTCCAAAGGAGGGGAAAAGAATGGATAAAGTACAAAGAAATACTTGTGTACATTTGCACAAACTACTTTGTATGGATAAAAGAGCACATTGACACTAAGTATGCTATTATTGAATATGTGACACTCACTCTTGGAGTCCTCTCAAAGACAATATGCTTGAAATTTCTCATTAATCACTTGTTATTTTACATTGCCGTATTCATCAGAAAACTTCCCAAATATCATGTCACAAGCATCTTATCAATCTCTATCTTACTATGGTATCTAGTGACATTTGGATCATATTTCCATATACAAACATGCTCTCACCGTTATTTTACTCCACAACTATCAAGCTTCAATTGGAATATATAATCTATTTATATGATAAGCCCATCTCTTATCAAGTCTATCATGAAGCAAACTATGGTGATCAACTCTTCATCAAGATATCCATCAACCAAAGCCCAAAGATCTTCATTATCAACTTACATCCCTTAAATCATTGCAAGCAAAGATTGATGTATATCTTATGCAATAATAATGACAAGTTCTCATGCTATAGTCATCATTGTAATATTACTTCTCTTGTAGCCAAAATGATTGGAAAAAAGTCTTTGTATTGAAAAAGAAAATCCTATTTTCTTTTGAGAAGGGAGGAAGAATGTTAGAATATATTGTTAACCTTTTCTAGAGAGGGGGAATATTAGAATGTACTCATATGAACATGTACTTAGACAATATCTACGAAGACAATATCTAGATATTTAGGGAAACTAGATAAGATGGATCTAGAACATGTGGATGATACTTCACTAAGAGAACCTACCATATCCACACCTTTATTGCATATGTATGTGTATTCTCACCTATTCCAAAGTAGGGGTGTGTAAGCAAGTGAGCAATACAAGTGTATGGTTCATTCTCCATCTCATTGTCTAATTATCTCTCTCTCTTTCTCTCACAATCACTTTCACTATACCCCCTGGGTAGTGCACTAATTCTTTCTTTACAGGTACATTTTGCAGCATCTATGTAGCTAGTCAACAACTCTAGAGGCCCTCTTCAATTAGTCAACATATCTTTAGCACCAAAAATGTTTGATCATATGTCACAAGCTTAACCTACATGACCAATTTTCCAAAAGCCCCAAGTACCATTTCATAGACCACCCTCTACCTCTCCATTCCATACCATCTAGTGCCATGGGGCTAGCACTTAGCTAGGAGGGGGATAATGTTAACCCTTAGAATGACACAAGGCACAAATAAGGCTTAAGAAGGAGCATAAGAAGACAACTCAATAGAAAAATAAGACTAAGAAGTGTGGGACAAATTTTTAAAATCAAGAACAGGGTACACAAGAGATAAATCACATTTTAGTTCTTTGTATAAGAGCACCAAGCTCTCTCCTATGCAAGTTGGAGCCATGAGAATAGGAAAAGAGTGGAAAAGAGGACCAAGGCTGGATGGCCAGTCATGGAAACGGGTTGGGTGCCCAAGGGGAGAAGGGCATGCATAAAATCCAAAAAGTTAATGGATAAGCTCATTCTTGGTGTATGATCTTGCTTCTTGCTCCTTGTGCATGAGAGATGGAAAGAGGGAGTGTGAGAGAGGGAGAGTGTGAGTGTGTGAGAATGAGGGATTGTGGAGAAGCTTTTCTTCTTTTCTTCTCATCATCATCTTTATCTCTTCTCTTTTCTCAATCGTATGACTATGGAGGTTGGAGATTGGAGCATGGAGATGCTTGAGCTAGCACCTTGAATCATGGAGCCATCAAAGGATTCGAGTAAGAGGAATACAATGATCAGATTCAATGATAAGCTCACTACATCCTTATGTGAGAGAGTGCATGGCTATGTAAGAGGTAGAAATTGCCACTCACTTGAAACACTTGACTTTATAAGTGATCAGAAGGGTCTCAGTAGTTGCTAGTGATAACGACGACATCGCAATTCTCATAAACATAGTTAATCACTCTTTGCCTAAGAGACACATGAAATCCTGACATAAATAAGAATCTCTTAGAATTTTAATATGTGGATACATAGTGTGACAACATCCATCCCCTCTAAACTTGCACATCCTCTAGCATGTGCCACCCTTACTCCTCTATAAGTTCGAGGTCTTTTTCATTCTCCATAAGCTTTGTATCTTATTCTTCTTCAAGATCCTGATCTGCCTCTTCATCTTCAAGCTCTAGCTCTTCATACTCCAATTTTCTTCTCTCAAATAGTTGACATATGACCATATCCATAGCTACTTGTCATAATCTTCAAGATTAATTGTAAACTCAAATTCTTCCTCTTCCACTCCATGTTTTTCATCTTTTACAAATTCTTCTTCTTTTTATTCTACAATGTCAACTTACCTTGTGTCTTCTTCATCCTCCTCAAGCTCTTCCAGTGCATTGTCTTTTGCTTCCCTCTTCTTGAATATTTTGATCCTCTTCCTTGCTATGGATATCCTCAAGGTAGTCCCATTCAACCCTGTCAAAGCATATGTTGCATTGTCATAGGCATGCTTTACAAGATATGATCCAAACCATCTCTTTTTCATTTTCCTAGTAGTGCTATGTTGGTTCTCAAGGCTACTAACATAGACCAAAATCTAATCCCCTTCTTCTATTGCTCTAGGCATCAACATGTGTCTACTAGCAAATCTCTCTTTATTTTGCAACCTTGCCTCTCTTTGAGTCTCTGCATTGGTCTCTGAACATCTTCAAGTCTTCTCTCAAACTATTAAATTCCTAGAGCTAAAAGCTCTTCTCTAGTCATTGCATCTTGCCATGGTAGCATACTACATGTTTACAGTATTGGTCTATCTGGGCAACATTGGCTTTTGTCCATATATAAGTTTTGTAGGGATATACTTGGTAGTCACATTATGTGTGGTTTGGCATGCCCATAGAGCATAAGGAAAAAACGATGACCACTCTCTGATCTTTCCTCCACAAGCCTTAACTATAGGAGGATGTCCTCTTTTGCTCTTTCCGTACCCCTCTAGGTTGTAAGCTAATTTCAAGGATAGTTTGATGCCAAGCCTAGAGAAAGACTCTCTTGCTTCATTAGCATTTAGGTCACCTATGTTAGCAATCGATTTGCCTACACACCCATACCTACAAAACACCTCTTCAAGAGGGAACTTACATACAATACTAGTGGTCTTTATCCTCAAGGCTTTGCCTTCCACTTGATTGGTTAAGTCTTCTCTTGCCAAGACAATGTACCTCATTTTCCATAGGCCAACTAGCATAGTGACCAAGTCAATCACCCACTTGTAATAAATACATAGTGAATAGGTAGGATGTAACTCAACTCTATGCTTGAATAAAGAATACATCTAACAATCTTTGCATGTCTCAAAAAACTGAGAAACATCTCTAAAGATCCCCTTCCACTAGTAATGCATTCTTTTATCTTCTCAAAGGTCTCCCATACTCCTCTATGACCTACCCACAAGCTTTCATGAAATTCCTTCATCACCAATACTTGGGTAGATCAATCATAAACTACTCTCAATGGCATCCCACTTCTCTTCTTTGGGTGTTTCCATAACAACCCATCCTTTAAAAAGTATTCATAAACCTTGCATCTAATGCTCTTGAATTCTACATCAGCCCAATTAGCCTTTCTAGTCAATGTGCTCAGGTACTATCCCATTTGTAGCCATTCATTTGCATACAATGCTTCTTCAAAATCTTCCATTGATAATATATGACATACATGCTTTAGAGCCGTGGTTGAAATTTCAGCCTCATAATGATTTGCAAGCAAGCTCTCGTAATCTTCATATCTTGCTCTTGACAACATATTTGCAAATTGGATTTTCTTTTCCTGCAATATGTTTAAACTTAGGATTCATAGATTTTATGTAGGCTATCCATCTAAGCATAACAATCTCGAGTGTAGAACAACTAGTGATCATCATCCCAAGCAAGGGAAAACAATCTGTCGCTACAACACCAAGAGCTCCAATAAAGTAATTTTTACCACACTTAGGGTCGTCACTACACTCCATAGCTCTCTCTTGATTTGTGGATACCATCTCTATCTATCATTCAAGACTTTGGCTCCAAATCTCAGTGCATACTAGTTCTCATCTACATTATCTTGCCCTATGGTGTATTCAATCTCGATGGGACTAGTATCCACTATAATCACTATCAGTCTACCACATGCACAATCTTCTTTCTTGAGTGTTAGTGTAATATATAAAAAATTTAGAAGATTTCTCATAGCTTTGGTATGTCTCCTTGGATGAGCATGCCACCATAAAAATCTCTCTGATTATAGTAGATTTTGAAAAAACCAAATTTTCTTGAAACTGCTAATTGTTTTAGCAAGAGAAGGTCTCCTACCATATGGACCATAGATATGTCCAACTATGAGTATCTCATTCATCCCAAACACTAACTTTTGTCTTGACAGTGTCATGTTCACTTCCTCCAATCTAGAAATATTTTTCTCACAATTTGCTAGATGCTTTGCAAAAACAAACATGTAGCCCTCACTATTCAATGCTTCATTCTTCTCTTCCTTTACACAACCTTTAATTGACATATCATCTAGAAATGACATTGTCAATTGAGGGATATAATCTCTAAGGACCTTGTTCATCACATTCAATAGCCCTGACTATTCAATGCCTCATTATTCTCTTCCTTTGCATAGCCTTTAATTGACATATAATCTAGAAATGGCATTGTCAAGTGAGGGATATAATCTCTTAGGACCTTCTTCATCACATTGATTATGTGAGCCATGGAATTTGTTGTTCCTTGGGTAGAGTAGTACACATCCTAGCCAAGCACAAGGGAGTCTTCATAGTAGTCAAATCTTCACTCTCCAAAGCCAATTGGAACAGATCATATCTTGACTAAAGAGACTAAAGATTACCTAGAAAGTAAATATCTCTACCTAAAAAGGTATCAGCAAACTTATCCACTACTAGCCTTGCTCCAACATTCTTGATGGTTACTTTATTCATCAACTGCATGTCTTGGATAAACGTGAGAGCTCCATTCTTTTTGGACATTGTAAATTGTTGGTTTGAAAAAGGTGTAAAAGAAGGCTCAAGGATTCCCATTCTGATCTTCTCATTTAGTAAGTCAATGAGCTTTGGTAGATGGGCTTTGGAAACTTGAATAGGTAGAAGATTCCAATATGAGGTATCATGAAGATAACCATAGGTGCTCCAATCCTTGGATCAACACGTTTGATCTCATGTGGGGTAGAAGATTCCAAGGAATATGAGGATCAACACATTTGATCTCGTGTGGGTGGAAAGAAAATGCCCTACCATGCCTCGCAATCATCTCCTTAAAATATTGTTTCTCTATGGGAAGAAAAAACTCCCCATTTCCAATCATTAAATCTTTCAATGACTTTGCTGAGAACTTGTGTCCAATATTCTTTGGGTTCCTCAAGTTTGGTCACCTTGCAGCCCTTTTAATTTTCTCATCACTATCTTGAGGCAATGGACATGCAACAAGTTTTACCTTCTTATCCACTATTTTATACGTTATACATTGTCTCAACTCTAGCTTCAACCCTCTCTTCAAAACACAACTCCTTTTGCTACATAAAATTAGCAACAACATGATAAAAATCCAAGGAATGTACTTGAATAAGACTAGAATCATCCTTCTTCTTAGATTTCAACATAGTTGAAATTTCTGCAAGAGTATGGGAGAACCCTACCACAACTATGATTTCTAACACAAACTAGGGAAAATGAACTTGTAAAATCTATGATAGGGCTGAGCCCATGATCCCAAAATTGCAAAAGTCTCTCAAAGGAGACCATATTCATAACAATTCAAAATAGTACTATCATCTTCATCACATTTATCATCATCACCCATAGCTTTTGTAATGAGAGAGAGAGAGAGAGAGAGAGAGAGAGAGAGAGAGAGAGAGAGAGAGAGAGAGAGAGAGAGAGAGAGAGAGAGAGAGAGAGAGAGAGAGAGAGAGAGAGAGAGAGAGAGAGAGAGAGAGAGAGGGAGGGAGGGAGGGAGGGAGGGAGGGAGGGAGGGAGGGAGGGAGGGAGAGAGAGAGAGAGAGCCAAATACAAGTATTTTGCACAATCTAGAAGAAGAAGAGCCAAATACAAACTAGGGAAAATGAACTTGTAAAATCTATGATAGGGCTGAGCCCATGATCCCAAAATTGCAAAAGTCTCTCAAAGGAGACCATATTCATAACAATTCAAAATAGTACTATCATCTTCATCACATTTATCATCATCATCCATAGCTTTTGTAATGAGAGAGAGAGAGAGAGAGAGAGAGAGAGAGAGAGAGAGAGAGAGAGAGAGAGAGAGAGAGAGAGAGAGAGAGAGAGAGAGAGAGAGAGAGAGAGAGAGAGAGAGAGAGAGAGAGAGAGAGAGAGAGAGAGAGAGAGAGAGAGAGAGAGAGAGAGCCAAATACAAGTATTTTGCACAATCTAGAAGAAGAGTTTGTGTGATCTGAGGGAAGAGAGGGAGAAAAAGGGGTGTACAACCACTTGTGTCCTCAATCCACCCTTTCCCCAAAAAAGAACACCTCTTCAATATTTTTGTTTCTTTCAATGTATTTTAATACATTTTCTTTCTTTCCAAAGACTTTGAGCCTTTGAGTTTTCTTCTCTTTTTAAATGTACATTGACTTTATATTTTAGTAAAAAGAGTGGGTGTGGACCCTCAAATGTGTTATCTCAATTTTACAATGAAGTGATTATTTTGTGACGAAAAATATGAATGATATGGAAATATGTTGCTTTTATAGACTAGACCATCTTTGTTTCTTGTTTTTGCACATTTTTTAGTGTTATCACTTCCTCCCATACTGAAACATGAAGCATCCTTGTGAATCTTGTTGAAGAAAAACCATTATCTAACACAAAAAACACTTCAAATACTGTTAGTGAAAAAAAATCAATGATGATGATGAGGCCTAGGGAGCTTCTACCCCAATCACTCCCACATTGAAAAACTTTTATCTTCTTCACAAGATAGGGTTTTGTCTCTAACATGGATCACAAGAAAACTCCTCCCATACAATGGAGGAAGAAAGAAGGATGACCCCATCCATCATGTAGCCCACCTCATCAAGATAAAGTGGTTGTTAATATTTGGCGGGGGAAAGAGGAAAGCATAAGAACATGCCATTATGAAAATGGTTTGTTTCCCTTGAAGACTATGTTTCTATAGTTCTAACTTTTATTTTTTAATTTTGTTTTCATTAAATATACATTGACTTTATATTTTAATAAAAAGAGTGGGTGTGGACCCCCAAATGTGTTATCTCAATTTTACAATGAAGTGATTATTTTGTGACAAAAAATATGAATGATATGAAAATATGTTGCTTTTACAGACTAGACCATCTTTGTTTCTTGTTTTTGCACATTTTTTAGTGTTATTACTTCCTCCCATACTGAAACATGAAGCATCCTTGTGAATCTTGTTGAAGAAAAACCATTATCTAACACAAAAAACACTTCAAATACTGCTAGTGAAAAAAAAATCAAAGATGATGATGAGGCCTAGGGAGCTTCTACCCCAATCACTCCCACATTGAAAAACTTTTATCTTCTTCACAAGACAGGGTTTTGTCTCTAACATGGATCACAAGAAAACTCCTCCCATACAATGGAGGAAGAAAGAAGAATGACCCAATCCATCATGTAGCCCACCTCATCAAGGTAAAGTGGTTGTTAATATTTGGCGGGGGAAAGAGGAAAGCATGAGAACATGCCATTATGAAAATGGTTTGTTTCCCTTGAAGACTATGTTTCTATAGTTCTAACTTTTATTTTTTAATTTTGTTTTCATAAAATGTGGTTGAGGGTGGTCCTTGTAAACACAAATATGGGGAAGGGAAAAAGGGGTTGGAGTGTAGCGATAGTTGCTAGTGCTAAGAGCTTGAGGTCCAAGGAAAAAGTAGTTAGAAAGGAAGCAAGGCTAATGAAGGTTCCTAGTATGGGGCTTCCATAAATTTGTGTAGCTAGAGAGTAGAGCATGGAAACAACCCTTACTAAATGGTGTGTATTATGTCTTTAAATATTATGTTTTGTATTGATCCATCTTTTTCTTAAGGGTTAGTTTATCAAATTAAATGCTTACGTTTAAGTTGATGTTTTGTTTTTCTTTTAAGGCTAAAGGCTAGGAGAAAGTGTGTTATATTAGGGGTAGAAACGAGCTAAGAAGAAGATGCGATGAGAGATGTTGTATATGATGGAGGATGGGAAGGTGAAAAAACTGGGGTGTCGATGGAGGAGCTGAGCTAGTTGCATTCAATGGGCTAACAAGCATAGCTAGGAGGCGTCAAGGGGTAGGGAGGTTGGTGGAGAAGAGGAGGCCTCCATAGAGGACCACGCTTCTTCTTCTTCTTCTTCTTCTTCTTCTTCTTCTTCTTTCTTCCAAAAACAGAGATCTAGTTGGGCTTGCAATGAGAGGAGCTACTCCTTTTAGACCCAAGAGACCTGATTGATGTGCTCCTTTTCCCCTTCTTACAGTAGTGGACATGGGCCGTCTAAGCTACATGGTCATCAAGGTTGTGGCAACACCCTTTTCTTCCTCCTCATTCTCATCTTGTTTGTCCCCAAATTTATCTTTTTTCAATTCCAAGACCATAGTGGATGATGATGTTATGAGGCCCATGTAGCATCACCTTCATCTTACCCTTCTTTTGTATCATTTTCATTTGCCTCTGATCCATTCTCATTTCATACCTTTCTATTTTGATGACTTGATTCCAGCTGCTTTGTCTTCCAGAACTTTGTCATTTTGTAATAAACAAGATGTAGGCTAAGGTGTGCTAATCGTCTTCTTGATTTTCTTCTTCTTTTAGTTCTAGATTTACTTTCTACCTCTTTTGCATGGAAGCCAAGAAATTGTGGCGAGGAGGGGAAGATGATGATGGAAGAGCATTGGTTACTATTGATGAAAGGGATGCTAGCTATCTTCTCTCTCTTTACAGATTGGCAATAGACATGAGATGGGTCTTTTGAGAAAAAATAGCAAGAAGCACCCACAAGGATCAAACAAATAGATTGCGTTGCGTTTTCTAATCTAGTGGCAATGGAGGAGGTGACTACTTCCATGGTAGATAGAGGGGGAGAAGGAAGAGGAGCGGCCTCAAAAAGAAGAAGAAGAAGAAGAAGAAGAAGAAGAAGAAGAAGAAGAAGAAGAAGAAGAAGAAGAAGAAGAAGAAGAAGAAAAAAAAAAAAAAAAAAAAAAAAAAAAAAAAAAAAAAAAAAAAAAAGTGGCTTGCTTTGTAGAGACACTGTTATACTCACACTAAAAAATTAATGGTTTTATGCAAGCCTTCAATCCTCTCTATCTTATGAGATAGAGGCAACCTTCTTCATCTTCATCCCCAATTAGCCCTATCTTGTTTAGTGACACAAAAAGTTGGCTATGGTGTAGTGGGGGAAAGCAAACCCTTTGCTTGATGTATGGCTATCCAAGAGTGTTAAATATTAATTTGAAGGGGGAGATTTGATTCAAGTAGTAGGGGAGCAATAGCATAATTAGAATCAAGGGGAAATAAAGGAAGATTTCAAGGAAGCCAATGAAGAGGATGAGAGGGATTAAAGAGAAAGGAAGGGTCATATATTATATTATTGAACCACATTCTCTTTTTCTTTTTTTTTTCTCTTTCTCTCTCTCTATTTTTACTCTTGCCAAGGTCATTGGCATTCCTCATTACATACTTTTTCCTTCTACCTCCTATCCTTGCTACTTGATGATATCGATGCCAATTGTGCTATTACAACCATCTTCTGAGTTGTTTGCATGCACCTAGTCACACAAAAACACATTTCTTTTTTCTTTCTTGTAGTGATTTTGACATCCATGATGATGATATCTAACACAAACTAGGGAAAAAGAACTTGCAAAATCTATGAGTGGGCTGAGTTGATGATTCCAAAACTACAAAACTCTCTCACAGGAAACCATATCCATAACAATTCAAAATAGCACTATCATCTTCATTAGATTTATCATAATAATCATCCATATCTTTTGCAAATGGAGAGAGAGAGAGAGAGAGAGAGAGAGAGAGAGAGAGAGAGAGAGAGAGAGAGAGAGAGAGAGAGAGAGAGAGAGAGAGAGAGAGAGAGAGAGAGAGCCAAATACAAGTATTTTGCACAACCCAAAAGAAGAGAATGTGTGATCTAAGGGAAGAGAGGGAGAGAAAGGGGGACACAACCACTCATGTCCTCAATCCACCCTTTTCCCAAAAAACACACCTCTTCAATATAATTTATTTCTATAGAGTAACCAACAAATCAATTAGAAAAAAGTAACCAACATAGGTGCTATCTCACTTTTACAATGAAACTCATAGAACCTTTGGAAAAGTAACCAACAAATCCATTAAAAAGCACTGATGCCTAAAGGTGAGAGATTTTCCCTTGATGTACCACTATCATCCTACCTACCAGTGCTACTTAATGAAAATCCAACTCTTTTGGGGCCAAAGGATAATCTTGCAGTGTATCTCCATTCCATAGATGGTTAATACAAATAATCAAGAATTGTATAGCCCTCTTCCCATCTTTACTCCTAGCTTGCACATAGGAAGATCCATCATCAATGACTTTGGTTTTTGTGTAGAAGTGATGTGGGGCTATCCCAAAATAATAGGATATGAATCTTGCACAAAAAGGTGGTGTTCATATTGAAAATCTCCTATAGAAATCTTTACATTAAGGTAGGCTATATACAACTCCCTATTACTGTTATTAACTACACACATCATCCATGCTCCACATCAATAGTCCATTCCCTCCTCTCATATAAGCTCCAAACCATTACATTTTTTTTCAATACCATGATCGATCAAAGTTATGCCTGGAGTCTCTAACTCACCGATCTTGACCACCATCTTAGTAGTTGCTCAGGCCCAATGGTTCTTGGAGTAATGAATGCGGGGTATCATACTAGATTCTTCATCCTCTATGTACTATACATGCTATACATTCATCACTATTTGCTTACAACCTACAACACTATCAATTGTTATGTCAATAGAGTCACTCTTTGCATCCAACTCCTCAATCTAAATACCCTACATGATACACTCCTCTTCACTTTGAATCATGGCTTGGATTGGCTCACCCACAAACTGCCTCTTCCTCTTTATGATATTGATGATTTCTTCACGAAACTTCTACTTTGCAATCCCAAGGATCTCACCTAGAGTGAACTCAACTTTGCTATTCAGAATCCTTTCTTTCAACACTTTCTTCAAATATATATTGTTGAATCTATATCTAAGAGTACTTTATATCTTATCTATTTCTTTGTCTTTAGATCTTTCCTTTTACCTTTCTTTTACATATCTTCCATAGTTTGCTTTGGTTGGGGCTTTGGCAAGAGGTATAGAATGCTCACCCCCTCTAGTTACTCTCTTCAAAGTGCTAGGGTTCCAATCATCTCGCATTCTTTTCTCTTCAAAAATAACCTTTGTGTCCTGATTTTAGGTCAAATTAGTACAAATGAAGTAGGTATCTACAAGAGAATTTCATTTTTTTTGCGATCTAATAGTTCGGCCCACACTAGACAACTCTATTTGAGGCACATTTCCCTTACTTGTTGTAGTATACAAGGCATAGGACCAAACCTCTATCTTCTTACCTTTGGTCTTCTTCTCAATTTGTAATCCATAAGATGTAGCATCTACAGTAGGATAGGCTCACTGTGCAGACATATCCTCTAAAATCTTCATCATGCCACCCTTGCCAAAGTTCATGGCAATAGGTAGACTTGCCTCATTGGCATAAATTTTCTCAACCTTCTAGAGACTTAGATATTTTCTCATAGCATCTCTATAGGCTTCATAGTCCCTGTGGTCATGTTCAACATTGTTGCACCACATATATCTGCAAAAAAAATCACTTCTAGGTAGAGTGTGTGAAGGAGTAGCTCTCCCATGATCTTCCAATTTAGTGAGTTTTATATGTAGATCTTTGATATTCTTTACAAGCTCATCCATGACTTCATCTTTTGTTGTTGCTGGTGCTAGAATGAGTGCAAGAGGTTGTGGTCTAGGTAAAGGCTTAGACCATGTAGGGGTAGCCAAAGCTCATATTGCAATAAACTATTCTCTCCTTTTTTGCCTCTTGACTATCTTGGACATAGTTATATGTACATAAGCCCAATCAATATTTAACCCTTGCTCTACAGCATCACCTTCAAGAAGTTTATCCAATCCTATCTAAAGTGGTGGAACCACAGTAGCCTGTAAGAAAAGAAGAACCTTCTCTATCTCCAAAGTCAATTGCTTTGCAACACTTACCTGCTCATACCGTCTTTCAAACTCTCTTTATAATTCTATAGTTGTAAGCTCCTTTGGGCTTGTCCTTTTAGTCACTTGGTTAGAATATTCAAGATACTGCCTCTTTCAAAGTGCTTTTGAATGCAATCCATGTATGTCCATTATTTGCATAGATTGCATTCACTCGGATCCTCAGCTCTTGGGCCAAAACCTTGTGCAATACCTTGGCATGTCATCTACTGGAACTCTAGCCATCTCAAGCTTTTTTGCATAAGCATGAAGGAACTTGGTAATATTTATGCCTTCAAATTTCTAGACTACTAAGTGCCATTTTCTAAAGTATTAGTCTTGGCCTCTTCTTGGTTATACATCTCATAGGTCCTCATCAAGTTCATGAAGCTTCTCATTCTAACAATATAATCATATGTACACATATGATCTCCCATCTTATCAAATATGGATGTGTATATTCACATTAGGTTCACCAAAATATCGAGGGGGGAGGGGTTTGTGTAAAGCCACTAACCACTAAGGTTCAAAGGAAATAGACAAGAAAGATGGAAGAAATAAACGAACCCAAAACACATTATTGTTCTTTGATAAACTCTATACACTCTAACCACTATTCTTGGATTACAAAATCTATGTCTAAGAATATGGCTTAGACAAAGCTCTATCAAGATGATTGTTTGACCACTCTATGCAATCTGAAACACTTTGCTACAATACAATGAAAGACTATGCTTCATACACTAACCAAAATAACCTGAAATGTTCTATGGATAGCTAGAAGAACTTCAGCCCATTTTCTTTGGCAAAAACCCTATGAAGAATGCTCTCTTACAGTAATAAAAACCCTGTCTTGATAAAACACCTACAATAGTAGGTGCCAAAAGCTTTAGATCTATCCCCTCTCTTACCTATCATGAGCAAGATTTTTGGGCAAGAACACACCATAATAACTTAAGAAACACTATATCTTGAGTTCTTTGAAGTTTAGCCCTATTAAGATTGAGTATATAGCAGCAAAATTGTCTCTAAAACTCCCCAAAATAGTCTACTTCATGCTATTCCAGAGATAGGCAAGAATACCCAAGTGTATGATCTGATTCCTTCATGCTTTTACACTCTTTTCAATTGTGCTTGAGTTGGAGATTTTCAATCTTCTTACTTGCTTCCTTTCTTCATGTTGTTCATGCTAATGATGGCAGCAAACAAGTAGTGTCTCCAGCTCCTAAAATCTTGGGAAGGCTACATCTATTCATGACTTAATGCTACCTTATTGTGCTTTTCTTTTTGCACTCTATTGGTTATTGTCATGTCCACCTACCCATTTTCTCCCATAAATACTTGGCAACTTACTTTGTCCTTGGGCCACTTGGATTTAGCTTCTTTTATCTCCTAAATGTCCCTAAGAATCTCTTAGCATTTGTCTTGCTCATAGATATCTTTTGGGCTACATCATGAGTTAGGCTTGATGCCTTTTGGTCTTTTTGGATCGTAACCATGCATCCATGCACACCTATGAAATTCAATAACTCAATTTTCTCCATATCCACCTAGCATTTGGAAGGAGATTTCATTGCATATGCGTAATTGATGTGCAACTTTAAAAGCTTGTCGAAGATGCACATGAGGCAATGTAGAGTGTAGAAATGAAAATAGTTGATGCTAGTTGAAAATATGGTTTTCCATTCTTGTCCAAGCATGACCTATTGAATGGTACCTTTCTATGGCATGCCAATGTGCCTCCATTCCACATAACATGTTCTAAGGATTTAGAAGTGATGCCAATGCCTTAGTGTTAGAATTCAATGCACACTTGAGTCCCTAGAGATCATCACCCAAGTGCCAGTTGACATTGAATTCGTTGATTCCTTCCACATAGAGCTTCTCACCATTTGCTTTCTTGGTAATTATGTTAGGTTAAGGAGTTCTTTGCAAGATCTACAACATCAAATTATGCATCTTCTTAGGCACCTTAACTATTACTAGTCACCAAATTTCTTTTCTAGAATGTACACTAAATGGGGGAATGAGTGTTATGTCTTTAGTATAGGCAATTTGCAGAATTCGTTAGTGTAAGACCTACTCTCTCTAGCTCGTCTCCCTTCATAATTTGGCATTCTCAAGCCTCACAATGAACTCCAAAGTTGAAGCGATGCCCAATAAGCATACTTTATAAAAACATATTAGAATATATATGCATTGTATCATATCATCAATATTATGCTATAGTAGGACAATACCTTCTTGACATGGCACCTTATAGAAATGAGCCACTGCGAAATACAATTTAATAGGGTCAATAAAATATTATTGAAATAATTATACTTCTAAAACACTATTTTCCTTGGTTTGGTTCCTATACTTTCATAGGCTCCTTGATAAGAAAGCATGTGTTTGTCACATAGATCTAAAATGGACTAGGTAAGTCCGTATGTTTTATCTTATTGCGAGATAGTGCATTTGCTATCATCTTGTATATGGTCTTGTAGCCTTGTCAACTAATCGTAGTTGTATCACAAGCTATTTGAACTTCTTCCACCAATAAAATAATAAGGATGTCCATAATAACCTCATTCAAAGTAGCAAGGCAGAGTGCTTGATGTGGAAGGTCTCTCAAAATTACAATTAGATGCTTGCATTTTAAGAATGCTTTAGAAGCTCTAATTGTTGACCCTCACCTTGGCCTCCAACATCATCAAAAAAGTTATTGAAAAGAGGATATAAATTATCAAGGGATGTAGTATTGTCAGATTATCTTTTAATAGGAGATTACAAACCTCAATGCTTGCACATGCCTTTTTTGCATTTCACCATTCAAGGATAGTGGCTTTATTAATAGTAGTAGATGCTTTCTTTCTTTGTTGCCCATCGGAGTTTTCTTGCACCTTTGCAACTTTGACTATGCAATGTTATTTTTCTTTTCGTTTGCTCTGGATGTGGTTTCAAGGAAGCATTTTGCTCCTTTAGGGTTGAGTTTCTTTGCAAATTGTTTGCCATCTCTTCTTCCTTGTCTTTGAATTGATTAATCTATTCTTTAAGCTTATGCACTTTATTTTATTAGTCTTGCAAGACTTTTTGCAATATGTTTAAAGAACCTTGGGATTATAACAAAGATTATTGAGTATTATGTAGTGTTAATTGATAATGATGCATATGAATATTACCACTTAAGCATTTGCAATAATCTAATAGACCATTTTTAGCATTCCCAATATAAGTGATTAAGAAAGAAATTGCATTAAAAGGTGAATTTAGACATCTAGCCAAAGATCAATATTTTTCTTTTCTTCTAAACGATATTGGAAAGTTATTGTTGCATTTAAGCCATGCATGCTATGAGAGATATTTGTAATAGCATACTCTTTATCCACATAAACATACAAATCCACTTTTCTTTTATGGTTGTATATATCCTTAACCGATTCAATGAGGAAATGTAAAGTAGGAGAGACAATGGTATAGATTGATTTTTTCAATGCAATATTGATTAGAAGGATTAGAGGGAGAAAATAGACTATGAAAAATGCTTAGATGAACACGTAATATGATTAAGCACCATTAGACATGGTAAAGACTACCTTTTGAGAGGGGAGGAAAAATGTCAAATTTTATGGTCAAAATTAGTTCACCCTGTTGAATTAACACATAGGAGAAGTAGTGGAGCATAAAGTGGTTATGTAATTACCTTTAGAGCGTCCCAAGTACCACATGTGTAGAGTTTTAAAAATCTAAATTGATTTAGAGGCAATTTAATGCAAAAAGTGTGTTAAAAATTAATATTTTGGCTTGCAATATGATTGGGTATCTTTTGAGAGAAAATATATTTATTCCTTGAAATTTTTGTGATATTCATTTTTTGGGGTAAAAATAAATTCAACATGTTGATATGGCACTTTTTGAAGGCTAAAGGAACACAGACACTACATGTAGGGCTACTAAAAATATAAAATAATTGAAAGATAATTTAATGCAAAAAAGTGTGTAAAAATGAGTATTTTGATTTACTAGTACATTTTTTAAATGTGAAAAATATAAAAAAAGTTACTTTTAGAACAAAAATAAATTTGATTGCTAATGTGGCCCTTTTGGAAGAGTGATGGGTCCTCTTAGAAGATGAAAAATTGTAGTTACTAGGGTGAAAACAAGAGGAGGACCCCTTCTTTCTAGGTGGCGTTCACCATAAAAAGTAGGGTGGAGCCTATAAGGGAGCTAGGGGACAAAAAGACATCCAATGATAACCATGGAAGAGAGACTAATCCATGATTAAGGTTTCCTAATCAATTTCTTATGAGGTCCTTTTTAATTCCATACTTTTCCTAATGCTTAGATATGTCAGATTTCTCTTGTTCCCTATTGATAGATATAATTGGCCTTCCCTTTTGACCTAGTTAAACATATGTTGATATTGCGTTACAATCACTCTTCTCAATTCTTGGCTATCTTTCCAAATGTAAGACACTTGATTGGATTTATCTAGAAGAATTGAGGAGCAAATTTCTTATCACTATGAGAGTATGATGTCTTGTGGGTGTAACTTTAAAAAAGAAAGGGAATTTACCTACATCACTAAAAATTTTGTTTGCTTTAAGCTCAAATATAGCTAATCTATTTAGAGATCTAGTATGAGATGGTGTACAGTACTCTTCTTATCCCAAGTATAAACTAAAGGGAATTTTTATTTCTACCTTTGTGAAGGATAAAGACACCCTTGAAATATATTGTAACCTTCAAATTCAAGCCATGCACAAGCCCATCACACTTTTCCTTGAAATGAATAATCAAGCTCAAAGCTAAGAGCTTATACGCTTGGTAAAAACCATCTCAACATTTGTCCTTAAGTTTTAGAATCTATTCCATATTGTGATAGAAGCCTGAGAGAGTAAAGCAAGCTTAGAAGTAAATTTCATTTGGAAGCCTTTAAGATACTAAAAAGTGAAAAACAATGTGCCCTGAAGAATATTGTAAATGTAGCATCCCAAGATCAAACATGACTAATAATAATAAACATCTTCTGGCATAAGGAAGAATATTCTTTAAATAATTACAAGGGGTGGGCTGTATGGGATAATATAGCCTTAACAAGCCCCGTCCAGTTACGGCTGGAGGAACCATTGGGCCGGACGGCAAGGCGGACGGCTTGTTTCCACGTGGCGGCGGATGCCTTGAGTTGCTGCGAAGAGAGGCCTTGCATTAGGGCTCGGACCTTGCCTTCGATTTCCTCTTTCGGGACGACCCCGTCCCTACCCACAGGTTCGAAATCTAGCCCGATTTTCCATTTGTCGACGCAGCAACGACTGTTGAGCATCTGGTCGGAGAACTGGGGCCACCCCAGCATGGGCACGCCCGACGCCAGGCTCTCCAGAGTGGAGTTCCAGCCGCAGTGCGTGAGGAAGCCGCCCACCGCCCTGTGGGCCAGCACACGCAGTTGCGGGGCCCAAGCCACGAAGCACGCCCGCCCCTTGTTTTGCATCCTCTCCAGATACCCTTCCGGAAAGATCGCATTCTCGCCGCACATCAAATCCGGCCTTACCACCCACAGCAACGGCTGACCTGCCATCTCCAGCCCTGCCGCCAGCGCAGCAAGTTGCTGAGCTGTCAAGACGGTGATGCTCCCGAACGACACGTACAGCACTGACTCATCCTCCTGCTTGTCCAGCCATTCCATACACGTGTGCTCCTCCGGCCACAGCGTCCCCGTGGGGTAGATCTCGTCGACCCCTGCCTCCTCGAAGGAGGAGGCCGGCAGCACGGGCCCTATTGTCCACATGTCAGGCCTCTCCTTGGAGCGGATGGCGTCCAGCGAGGCGGCCTCCAGGGCGTCGAAGGTGTTGATGGCCAACCACGTGGGCTCGTGGACCCGCCGGCAGGGCTGGATGAAATTTTCGAACATGAAGTTGGTGGGGTCGTCCGATTGGAGGTACGTGTTGAACTCGTCCACTCTGAGGACTGGCACACCTGGTATCCAATCGATGAGCTTGTTGGGGTTTTCCTTAGTCGCCTCTGTAACACACCCACAGTCTACAATGAGATTTGTGACTTTCTTTACGCTAACGTAGAAAGAGACTTTGAGCAACACGTGGATTATTGCACAATTGTGCAAGTGATACTTGGGCTAATATGAGGAGCAATACATGAGAATCTGATAATTGAGTATGGACAATGTTGACATATTTCACATGTGCTCATTCATTGTTTTAAGTCCCCCACATTTCAGCTTGTTGCTAAGCTCCTTAAAGCAAACTTAAAGTGAGCTTTTTGTCATATCAAGACTTATGGATATGTCTTGATAACCTATATCTATGCTTTACATTTCTCAATGTGTGTGTGTGTGTGTGTGTGTGAGAGAGAGAGAGAGAGAGAGAGAGAGAGAGAGAGAGAATATCATGAATAAACTAGGGAGACATGCACAAGCAAGTAGAGAAAGATTCACTTTATGTGTATGACAAATATTTTCTCAATACACTAATGAAGAAATGATAGAGATGGCAATACTATCCTCATTGAGAATTTTAAAAACAACGTTTCTTAAGGAAACCTCACCAAAAAGAAAAGCAAAAACAAAGGCCTACCTAGAAGCAAGTTAGAAAGGCCTTTTGTTCTTTTATAAAGATAGATACATGATTTTTTCAAACCCAAACAAAGGATATATGACCACGTTGCTCACCAATGTATTGGCTATAATTACCACTTTTCATGCATGTCTTGGAGGCCACTAGATCTCCAATGATTCACAACTAGGTTATAATTGGTAAATAATATCAACCACAAAAAGATGTGGACCTAAGCTCCTTTAACAAAAGGTCTCATGACATCCAACATATAGTGCTCACCATTTGGTTTATGAAAGTGGAAAACATGTATATGTTGACTCTCCCTTCTTCACGTCATTTCTATCAAAAGAAAGTATTGACACTTCTAGTTCAATGAACATGCCAACTCAACTTTATAGACTAGTCAATGAGAGTGTTCAAGGGAGGTCCAAAGGCAAGTAATGTGCTAACATTTAGAGGGAAGGATGGCCATCAACCTATAGATGATACCACATGCATGTCAATGGTACTAGTTGATGGAGTGATCTTAAAATCAAGGTCACTCTATGAGGTCTCACACTTCTCAAGTGAAAGTCAATGAAACCTTTCATATATACATCAAAGGATTCCAATAGTTTAGTTTCTACCAAAACCCTTACAAGCATATTGATACTCTATGAGGTCTCACACTTCTCAAGTGAAAGTCAATGAAACCTTTCATATATACATCAAAGGATTCCAATAGTTTAGTTTCTACCAAAACCCTTACAAGCATATTGATGCCACCTTTTTAGAAAAACATATTTCAAGTACATTAAAGGAAGCAATGTACTAATTTAGCACAATCCATCTTTGTGGAGTTATTTCTATCACATGGAAAGGGAGAAAACATAAGAATGCAATTTTCAACCCCCACAATCGAGTTAAAGCTTTGCTACACTTCAAGGGTAGATGTATATGATATATTCATTTTCATATGAATATAGCATATAAGGTCGTAGGACTTGACGTCTTCTTATAAGACTTGCTTGACACTATAATCTCTTTTAAGTTTTAAAAAAGAGCTCCTTTCTTGTATTGTATGTCACATTCAAGCATAGGTCCTTTTTTGCTACCCTTCTAACTCTAAGAAGAAAGCTATATAATGTAGTCTTTTTCCAACATGGATGATTTCAAAAGATTTAAGAAAGGACTCCTTACTTTCTGAGTTAAAGCTTTGCTACACTCCAAGGGTAGAAGTAAATGATATATTCATTTTCATATGAAAATAGCATGTAAGGTCTTTTCCTTCATGTGGAACTCTTTTTTGACTTGACGCCGTCTTATAAGACTTGCTTGATACTATAATCTCTTTTAAGTTTTTTTTAAAAAGCTCCTTTCTTTTGTATTGTATGTCACATTCAAGCATAGGTCTTTTTTGCTACCCTTCTAGCTCCAAGAAGAAAGCTATATAATGTAGTCCTTTTCCAACAGAAATGACTTCAAAAGCTTTAAGAAAGGAACCCTTACTTTCTGGAATATGACTTCAAAAGCTTTAAGAAAGGAACCCTTCCTTTCTGGAATATGACTGGGTTGCACTATGAAGATGATAGTTTTTGCAACTATAGGTCTCTCCCTCCATATGGAACTCTCCTAGGCCTCCACAGCCATACATCCACATAATATATTTTTGGAGACAAAAGCGATGCCTTCAAAATTCTTAGCATATTCCTAGGGTTTTTCACATAAGAGCATGTTCTCAGTATATTTCACTTCTTTTTCACCGTACTATCTCCAAGATGTTTCCTTTGTTGGCATCCTCTTCACAATAGGGAATCCTCTTTGGAACCCCGTCACAATCGGCTTCTTACTGAAAGAGTCACCGTTCATTTACCATTTTTCATAGTCATCATCGATTTACCATCTTTGTACACAATGGCAATAATTGCAAAATACACAAACACTAAGAGAAGAACTTTTGGACAAAATTCGATGTGGGAAAGGAAAAGAGGGGTTTTCCTATGTTTGTGCATTTAGTGTTCAATATCGTGAGCTTCTCCACAAGGGAGGCACCGGATACCTAGCGAGAGATGTGGTCCCTCCCCTGAAGAAGCTCACGATGATGGTGGTGTGATTCAGAGTGTGGAAATTCAAGGGAGGGGGGACTTGTCTAAAAGGTTCAAGTTGTGAATAAATCAAAATAGGCACTGTGATGGGTAGCAAAGCAACATGCGCGGTGCGGGCAAGTGGCAAGGGGAAAGCTGCTTACCGCGAGGGGCACGGAAGCCTTGCTTGACGGCCATCATGGAGGCGAGGGTGCCCGCGGAGCCGGTCCACAAGGCGAGTCTCGGGAGGCCGAATTTGGTGGCCACGTCCTGCGTGAACAGAAGGAAGAAGTCGGAGATCATGAGGGACAAGGGCGGGTCGCCCTGCAGGAGGCGGCTCTCGATGAGGCTCTCCAGGGCCGGGCCCAGCTTCGAGAAGGCCTCGCCCACCTCCACGGTCACGTCCTCGCCGCTGGTGCTGCCGTCGGGCCTGCCGTCCACCAGCTCCGCCAGCCGGATGTCCAGGCCCAGCCGCCCCCGCAGGGCCGCCTCCGTCTCCCGCAGGCGCGCGATGTTGTGCTGCGTGTTGACGAACGTCACCGTGAATCCCTCCATCGCCAGCCTCACCGACAGCTGCATCATGGGGCTGATGTGGCCTTGCGCCGGGCACGCTATTGCCAGCGCATGGCCCGGCCGACGCTTGTGTAGTGCTGTACACGACGTCGTCCTGCAGCTACTTATACTTCCAATATCGGCCTCCATGACCAATCTATCCACTGCAAGGATCAGCGGATATTACGCCACTACCGACCACTTGTTCACTCACCACAAGAAGAAGAAGAAGAAGAACAAGTCGTCCAAACTCCAGAGCCGAAGACAGTTATATTGTATCATCGCCTACTGGCAAGCCGCTTCCCGCTGTAAAGAGGGTAAAGGGGTCAATGAAGTGACGCCTCTCGAAAAGAAAATGCACCCACCTTAGTGACAGTTTTATAACAAAGATGCGGTTTTTCAAACTACTTAACACTATAATTTAAAAAGTTTCAAATTATAAACGAGTTTTATATGCGTCAATAGAGCTGTGTAAACTTTTTACATTTTGGATTTTATAAAACCTTAAAGCAATGCATCCTTGAGTGTCACTATATTAGCCTTTCACTGTTATTTTTTTATGAATCTTTCATTTATAATTAAGACTATTTGATAAAAATATTAAAATACTTGGATACTTTTTTTAAAAAGGTCCATATGATATAAATAGCTTGGTTGCAAAAAATATTTATGAGACTCACTTGGAAAAAAAAGTTATAAGGGAGGATAGTTAGATGACACTCTATTAGTCCCTTTACCCTGTCCACAATTTGAACTGTTGACAAATGGCACAATTCACAAGCTCGAAAATTGAAGCTTGAATATATTGCTTTCTATCTTTACTTTTTCTTCTTTGTGTGTGTAACATAGTCCCCCTCAAGTAGGTCTAAAAATTGAATCCTTCTCTTAGGTTTCAATTCAAAAGCCCCAAATGATAGGGAAGCTACACAAATACCATTTTTTTACTTAGGCATATGAAGCATCTATAGTCTATAGTAGGTTATAACTGATTGATTTCATATACCAAAAATGACCCTACATAGCATCCATATAATAACCCCAAGCCCACAATGATGTCCTTTATTTGCATATTAGATAATCCAAAGGCCTCTTTTGATTGAAAATCATACTTTAGCACCTCTATTCTTGGAGCTCTTCTTAGTATTGCTACCTCTATTTTGCTTGCCCAGTTATGCATGAGATGCAGAGGAAGGATTAATGAGGCACACATCCCCCTCCCTGTGTCTTTGTGTGTGTGTGTGTGTGTGTGTTTGCTCTTTTCATTAATGAAGTTATTCCACACTCTAATGATCTCTTACACATTATTTAGAGTCGTCCATCCCTCCTCCCTCCTCTAGAACATACCTCCTCTAAAATTATCATCACATTATGATCTCCTCTAAAACAATTAAACACATTCACTTGAGAAGCTATAACCCTCAATGTTTGCTTCCATTCTCTAATCTTGTTGTGTAAGCGTCATCTTATTTCTTGTGGCATCCACTCTCCTATACATAATTGTCTATCTCTTTTTCTGCATCAAAGAAGTCATCAAATGGCCTCATAGAGGCCATAGAGGTAGAGGTGCCCCCATTATGAGGAGAAGCCATATGTGAGCCCGGACATTGGTTGAGTCATCCTGACTTGCATGTCAGATGAGGTCTATGTGACCGGATGGCAAAAAGGTGACCATTGTGGGTCTAATCTTTGGGTTAGACAGAGTAGTTAAGTTGGTAGCAACTCGAGGCACATTGCATCGAGTTGCGGGGTAAGAGAGTTATTAGGGGCCCTAGCCAATGGTAAAGGGAATATTCCCTGGCCAACTAGTGGAGGTGCACATGGAAGGTCAACAGACACATGTGCATATGGAAGGTCAACAGACACATGGACACATGGAAGGTCAATAGACACATGTGCATATGGAAGGTCAACAGACACATGGGCACATGGAAGGTTAACAAACATAGGTGCATATGGAAGGTCATCCATCATGACCCCCTTCACAAGCTATAAAAGCTAAACCCCTTCACAGCCATCAACGATCCATCTTTCACCCAGTCAGAGTTGTTCCAGCTAGCCTTAAGCTCTTCACCTATCTTCTGTCTAGATCGCCATCTAAGCTTCACAGTGGAAGCGCACGGGTGGGTAGAGCCATCTTTGTGTTAGTTGTTTGGAGATAAAGAAATTTTGTTATTCTTCTCTTATCTGTTGTGTACTCTTTATCTCTTTCTCAGATTCTGTTCGCTGTGTCGTGTAATTTTTTACATGAAAGAGAAGATGGAAATACATGCAAAATCATTGTAAAATGTCAGGCCCCACCATGAAATAAGTGCCACTAAGAGCTTTGGTCTATCTATATTTGTATATGCATTGAAATACTTGACGAAATACTCATCATTATATGAATATTTTGATGAAATACCGATGCACATTCTGTCCGCAGAAATAAACACCGATGATTATAGAGGAAAAAAAATATTTAGGAGGGAATTGGCCCCTTGTGGGGCTAGATCCATGCTGCCCACGTTTACTATCTTGTCAATTTTGGATTACTTGTTTGATATCCTCTCTATCTTTTCTCTATTCTCTCTCTCTCTCTCTCTCTCATATTTTAATATCTTACATGTTTCTACTTTCTCCTTTCTTCAGTCTCTACCCTTTACTCTCTCTTATCCTCTATGTATCTCCTCTCTCTCCCTCTCCCTCTCCCTTCTCTCCTTTTTCTACCCTCTCTCTTACTCTCTCTCTCTCTATCCCCACTTTTTTGTACCTTCTCTCTCTCTCTCTCTACCCTCTACTCTCTCCTCTCTCCTCTCTCTACTCTCTACTCTCTACTCTCTACTCTCTACTCTCCTTACTCTCTCCCTAGTTTTTTCTCTTGTCTATTTCTATCCTCTGTCTCTCTCTCTACACCTATATTTACCATCCTCTATACCTGTAGTTACCCTCTCTCTTCCTACTCTTTTCCTTTGCCTTTGTAAGAAGCTGGGAATACATGTGTTAGTGAAATAAAGTTATTAATAATATCTTGTCACATGATATAAGTATAAAAGGTACGAGACATGTAATTTTTGGCATATTTTATCATAATACAATTACTGTCTCTCACCTCACTTGCTTGTACTCAACTTTCATGTCTTCTCTCTCTTCTTTTCTATCTTTCTAGTCTTTCTCTCTTAGGAGTAAGTAGAGCACCAGATAGGTAGTACTCAGCTTGACCCCAAGAATAGGCCTGAAATATTTTGGTATAAGATGCACTACTTGCCCTAGTCTAATCAGTGATCTACATCTCTTGCCTCTCTAATTCTAGCCCTTATTAAGCTTCCAGCAGCCATTGCCAACCCTTTGCAAGTGATCTTCAGCCTTCTTCTTCATCTTATGCTCAAGGACCTCTGAAAACCCTAAAACATAGTAGGGCAGCTATAACCACAGACATGGAACCTTCAATTTCTTTAATATTTGGCTCTTTCCGACCTTCAAGGCTTCTCTACCACCATTTTGGAGCAGGATAGGCTTCAAGATTGAAGCATTCGCAAAGCATTTCAAATATTTCCTTATATTGAGCCTCTTGAAGCTCATATTGGAGACATATTTTGGGGATTTTCTTTAAGAAGCTTGAATCCTCAACATTAAAGTGTTCAAGCAAGCTCAAGATATTGATTCTTCATGAATTTAATCTTATTCAAGCATGTGTGGACTAATTGTATGGATTATTGGAGCTTCATGATGGATTCATGGTGAATTATGAAAGTTTCTTTAAATATTGGACTAAAGCTTGCATCGACCATCTTCTTCAAGCTTGATCAATGTATTTCACTTATTAATCTCTGAAATCTCTCAATACCCACTTGCTTTTAAGATTTTTCACTTGTTGATGGGAGATTATTGATCAATGAATTCTTTGAATTTATCAATAGATCAGAGATAGTGCTCTTCTCATCAATTAGATCTTAATTCATTGAATTTTAGCATTCATTTAAGTCCTATTTCATCATGGGTGCCATTTACAATGTCTTGATGCATAACCCTGATTTGGTTGTATGATTTTCTTTACCCAAGATTGAAATATTATAAAGGGTAAGTACTAGCAATCATTAAGTCACTAAATTGCATTGATAAGACCCTCAGCTAACACTTATTTCTTCATTCTAATCTTTTATTGATCAATCATACATATGATTGAAGGCTAAAAGAAATTTTTACTCATGCATTTCATCCTTAATTGATTAATTAGAATGCTATTGCCATGTTGATATTCCCACCGAGGGAAAAAGATAGTGAGATAATAAAGAGGTGATCCTCCCCTACTATTAAAGATCCCAAACAGCTGCAATGAATTGACCCAAGTGCAACTTTTCCCACCTCCCGGTGATTTGGAGCCCATGCAGGGAGCCTATGGAGTCATCGAAGACCTAAAGATCTCAACTAGATAGCATTGTTTGGAACTCCACTGATCAGCCACATAGATTATACAAGTTATTACAAGTTTGCTACAGGAGAAATTTCAACCATTATACTCCCTAGAGCAAGGGTCAAGTGCATTCATTGGAAACATGGTATTTGGACCTTCATTTGGATGAATTTATAGTCATTTACAAATTTTTATAGGTCATTTCAGATTGGTTACATGTCCTTACAAGATATTACACTTAAATAGTTAATTGGGACCATTCTTGGAAGGCTTTTTACTTATTTATAGGTGTTATAGAGTAATTCAGAGAAGTATTAGGACCTCTACAGGGTATCGCAGGTCTTATTCAGCTCCAAGTCATACATAGGGTAGCATAGGGTTGGAAGACCTTACCTTTGACTGAGGAGAGGTGGATATACTAAAAAAATGTTTTTACAAGGTGAAGGACTATTTTGGACAATAGTAAAATAATATTCCTAGAATATTTTATTTTGATTTTGAAATTGAGTGTTAAAGCTCATCCTAAAGAGCTATTTTTGGGCTTCAATTTCCATTAAAAATTTATTGATTTTGATATTAGTGTTAAAAGTTATGGCCATTTTTGTAACATGGGGTCTAGTAGGATTGCACTATACTAGTGAGCAGAAATGGTTGGAAACAAGGGAAAGAACAAGAATAATGGTGATGTTCAACAACAAATTAGGGAAGCATGTGAAAAAATACCTAAGGCATGTCAAGGTGATGAAGATTCACAAGAACATGGCACTCATAGTACTCTAAATGCCACTCTTTGTAACCATGAGACTAGACATTCCATCAGACACATGGAATTGGTTTCTAAATTGGATTAGGTGGTTGAATGGTTGGTTCAATTAAACATGTAGACCAAGGAAGTCATGGAGTATATGGCACAATCTACCAAGGATTATTTGGAGAAGTTTGCTTATTCTTATAGGGATTCTTTGGACAAACTTAACACTTAGATTTCTATGGTTGTGGTAGTATAAATGGTAGACAAAGAGAGTAGAGATAAACAATCCTTTCAGCCATCAAACAATGATCCTCAAACAGGTATTATTGGAAAAAAGGGATATCGCATAGCTCTTATGAGATTGGTGAGACTTATTTTAGAGATGATGAGCCTATTGTGAGCATTCGTGGGTCAAATCCTCAAACCATTAGAAATCAGCCACCTGTCCCTCCACACAAGTTGCAAACCAACTATCATAGGAGTACCTTTAATCTTTCAAACCCCAATGGTAGTTACATGGACATGTAGTCCTATGTAACTAATGGACAACAAGGCTTTGTTGAGAGGGAACTCTGTGATAAGATTGTGTTAACCAAATATAGTGGTCATTCATCATCACTAGCTGATTATTTGGAGGAGTGGACTTTGAAGTTAGAGTCTTACATTGATATTTTTCCTAGATCAGATGACCAAAAGATTCACTTTTCTACTCTTCACCTTGAGGGCTTTGCTCATACATGGTGGAGGTATATAAAGAGGGAAAATCAACATGTTGATAGTTGGGAAGAATTCAAAGCTAAGATAGCTCAAGTGTTTGTATAACCCATTGAGAAAGAAAAGTTGGTAAGAAGATGGTATCACTTGGACCAAAGAAGCCTATCAGTTATACAAATCAATTTTTGAATCTTACAATGTATGTAGAGAATGTGAGCAATGGTGCGAAGTTGCATAAGTATATCTATGGTTTGAAGCCTAATTTGTTAGCTAATATTATGGCCCAAAATCTCGCCACAATATTCCATGCAATTGAGCTAGCTGAGAGGTATGCTCGTAAGTATAGGAAGGACATTCCTATACAAGCTTCTTTTGGACAGCAAAGGGTTGTTGCTAAACAAGGTAACTTTGGTGGAAATTATGGAGGTTCCAATAATTCATTAAGTAGTCCAAAAGTCCCTACATACCCTACTATCAATGCCTTAATACATCAAAGTGCTTGAAGTTAAGCACAATCAACCATAAAGTAGGCAAGGTGACAATAGACCCTGAAATAATTCAGCAAATAATGCCAAGTTTATCCCTATGGATATTTCAAGGAAAGAAAAGAATAGGGTCTATGCTTAAAATGTGATGAAAACTATTCTTACAATCCATCCATGCTCAAAAGTTTTGGCCCATAAAAACAAAGTTACAATGGCAAAGAAGGATGGATGAAACAAAGTACTACTCTGATTTTAGCTATATAAAAGATGTGATAGGAATCAAATAGTGAAGAGTTATTTGTTGAAATGAAGACATAAAGAAAAGCCTATGCTATATACATAATTTGGATGTCTTCAAAAGGAATTGACACTTTCAAATCTTCAAGAAATAGCGTCTATAAAGAGCAGACAACTTGCTGTAAAAAACAAGGCATGCTGAAGAAAGCTGCCATAACTTTTGATAAAAGTATCCAAATAGGACATGGCACATATCAAAATGTAGCTACTGAGAGTATTTTGATCCTATGTAGGTGGCTGTATTCTGAAAACTAAGAAATATAAATTTTGTTCTAAAATAGACTACTGTTTAGACTCTGTTTGAAGTACAACTAACTCCCCTGTGACTATGTCTTAGTCACCACCAATGCATCCCATAGAAAGGGAAAATCATCCAAAATGGACACTGGCCTCCAAGAAGCTTCCTTAAGTGGTAAACCCTTCCACTTAATCAAATACTCAATGATGGAATGACAATGAAGCTCCTTTTCACGTTGACTTATGACCTCCTAAAAAATGTACTGAATAAGTTGTTTTTCATTTATAGGAGGTAGCTCATCAACTATTTTCACCCAAGTGCCATAATTTGAGCTGACTAAGATGAAATACATTATGAATCTTAGTGGAAGAAGGAAGTTCAAATGGATATGCCAAGCCTCCAATATGCTTCAAGATCCTATAGCGCTTATAGAACTTGTGAGCAAGTTTGTTGCTAGAGCCATCCTTTAGAGTAGAATATTGAGACTAGGATAATTTCAAGAGAACTAAATCTCCCTCTTAGAACTGTTGAAGAAGGGCCTACATTCTTTCCAATTCCTCCTTTCCATGATGGTTAATCTTCTCACTAAAAGTAACTATGGATAAGGGTATCTTATAGCCATGCATAGCCTCAAAGGATAAAACTCCAATGCTAGCATGAGTAGAGTTATTATAAGCAAACTCAACCAAATATAACCATGAATCCCACGTATGATGTACTTTGTGACAAAATTGGCTAAGATAAGTATCCAACCACTTATTAACCCTTTATGTCCGACCATCTATCTGTGGTGGTTGATAGGCTATAGAAGGATCCAATTTAGTACAAATGGAGTTGAATACTACATGCCAAAAGTTACTCATGAACTTGGTATCTCTATCATGCACAATCAGCTGCAGTAATCCATGCAATCTAAAGATTTGCTCCATGAACTGACTAGCCACTTGTGAAGCAGTAAACTGAGTCTTAGTAGGAATAAAATGGGCTGCCTTAGTGAATTTGTCCGTCCACTACCACATAAATGCTATTCAAATCCTTTTTGGTAATAGGTAGACTAGTAATGAAGTCCATGGTAATATGTGCCCATTTTCCTTTTGGAACAGGCAATGGCTACAACAAACCACTTGGCTTACGGATACTATCCTTGTTTTTGTAAGAAGGCATACATTTTATAACATAATCCTTAACATCCCTTCACAATCCATTCCAATCATCAAAGCTCTTGCTAATTTTATCATAGGTCTTAAATAGTCCAAAGTGTCCAACTGTGGGTGAAGAATATAACTCCTCAATAATTTTCAGCCTAAAAGAAGAAGTAGAGGGAATAACAATCCTACCATTAAGCCAAATGAGGCTATTTTTAAGTTGATAATGTGATTTTTCCTCCATAAGACCTTGCTGTAATTTCTGAAGTACATGGTTGAGGCCATCATCCAAAAGATAGGCTTCCTATAACTCATCAATCTAGTTACCATATAACTCAGTCATAGCTGAAACCCAACATGCCCACATTCTAGAGAGAGAATAAAATACCACATTGTCTTTGCTCATTGTATAAGTGATGTCAAAGTCATAGTTTCGCAACATAGCTACCACCTATGCTGCATAGGGGTAAGATTTGATTGAGTAAGGAAATGCTTTAGGACCCTATGATTACTTTGAACTCTTAACTGGTTGCCATACAAATAATGGTGCCATTTCTTTATTGCATGTAGAATAACCAATATCTCTTGGTCATAGACATTCATAGCTATCTCTTTATTTGTAAATTTAGGGCTTTTAAAGGCAATAACTCCATGCTCATGACCAATAGCATCACACTATATGGTAAATTATCTAGAGAAATCCAGGCATACTAGAATAGGAGAAGAAGCAAGTAATTATTTTAACTAGTTGAAGCCACTATCTGCAAGTGTGTTCCAAAAGAAAGCTTCCTTCTTCAACCTCTCATTCAAAGGAGATGCTACAGCTGCATAATGTTTAATGAATCTACAATAGAATGACGATAGATCCAAGAGACCCTCAAAGAGAAGTAATGGTGGTGGGTATTGGCCAATCTATGACACACTACGCCTTCTTAGGGTCAGCTTGTATCCCTAGTTCATTGATAATATGGCCCAAGTACTCCACTTTAGTCACATGAAAGAGCACTTCTCTTCCTTGACAAAAATTCTTTGATGTCTCTACACATAAAAAAACTTTCCTCATACGTGATAAATGATCTTGCAAAGACTTGTTGTAAATCAATATATCATCAAAGAAGACTAGGACAAACTAAAAGAGGAAAAGCTACAAAATCTTATTCATCAGACTCTAGAAGGTAGCTGGAGCATTAGTAAGACCAAATAGCATCACTAAGAAATGGTATAGCCCACGATCAGTCCTAAAGGAAGTCTTAAGTTCATCACCCTCTCACATATAGATTTGATGATATCTGGACCTCAAATCAATCTTGGTAAAGCTACAAAATCTTATTCATCAAATACTTGAAGGTAGTTAGAGCATTAATAAGCCCAAATGGCATCACTAGGAAATGGTATAGTCCACGATCAATCCTAAATGCAGTCTTAAATTCATCACCCTCTCACGTATGGATTTGATGATATCTGGACCTCAAATCAATCTTAATAAAGAATCTAGCCCCCTTGAGCTCATCAAGCAAATCATCAACTCTAGGTATTGGATACATATTCTTCACTGTGATCTTGTTTAGATCCCTGTAGTCAATATACATATTGAAGGATCCATCTTTCTTCTTCACTAACAAAAGCGGAGATGCATAAGGTGAAGAGCTAGGCTCAATAAATCCCATCTATAAAAGCTCATTGATTTTCTTAGCGACTTTCTCACACTCACATTTCATAGCTTGTAGGGTGGCTTATTGTGACTGGCTTTGAATGAGGCTCTAAATCAATAGGGTGATCCATTGCTCTCTTAGGAGGTAATGAAGTAGGTACTTCAAACAAGTCCTTTACTCCTCAAGTAGAACTTTCAAAGCAAGATGTGCTAAATTATTGGACTGATCTTCGACCTCCTTTTTCAAGTGCAATACAAAAATCTATGAGTGCTTCTTGTACTCATTCTTGAATTGTTTAAAGGTGATAAGTTGAAAATCAAATTTACTTGGGATTCCCTGTAGATGGATAGGCTATCCATCAATGACAAAATCCATATGCAATTGCAAGAAATCCATAGCAATCTTTTCTAAAGTCATCAGTCAATCATAATCAAGTACAATATCTATGGATCCCATTTCCAAAGCAATTAGATTCACTTGTACTTCATAAGTTTCAGTTAACTATATGGGAACTTGTGGGCACATTTGAGTGCTGATTTTTTCTTCACCATTAACTGCTTGTACTCTTATGGGTTCTTGTAAATCAGTGACAAAGTAGTCTAACATGTCCACAATTGACTTAATCACAAAACTGTATGTACTTACGTTGTCTATTAGGATAAACACATCCTTGCCATGAATGGTACCCTTTATACAACGTGTATTGGGGCTCTTTGAACTTGTCCAAGCATCGATGGAAATATAACAAAGGGTAGTGGCAGCAAGAGGTAAATTTGTCCCACCACCAGGATCAAAAGAAATATGCCCACCAAGGTCAAATGGAAATCCATCTACAACCTCATAAGACTGATCAAGATCAGATCCTGATCATGCTCTTCAAATTTAGATTGCTCACTCACTGTTGGTTCATCAACAACCTCATCATCCCCATCCTCAAGTACTATCATGTTATAATCTTAGCCTTGGCATTCTTGAAAGTATACTTTGATGCCACTAGATTAATGAAAGGGAGTTATTAATAATATCTTATCACACTAACATAGGTATAAAAGGTGTGAGACATGTAATTTTTTAGTATCTTTTATCATAATACAAATACTATCTCTCATATCAACAGCTTGTACTCAGTTTTCATGGCTTCTCTCTCTTCTTTTCTATCTTTCTAGTATTTCTCTCTCCTTGTTACTCTTTCTCTCTCTTCTTTTCTTCTTTCTCTTACCTCTCAGTGCTCTCCTTGACAACCTCTCTCCTCTCTCTACCTCCTTTCACACTCTTTCCTATCTCTACTTTATCTACCCTCTACTATGTTGCTACTCTTCTCTGTCTCTCTGTCTCTGTCTCTGTCTCTCTCTAATCCCTGTTTACCTCATCTTTCTACCATCTCTCTATCTTATATTTACCCTCTCTCATCTCTCCTCTCTCTACTCTTTACTCTCTCCTCTCTCTACCCTTTATTTTGTACTCTTTTCTCTTCTCTCTCTCTCTCTCTCTCCTACTCTTTTCTCTCTCCTCACTTTGCTAGCCTCTACTCTCTTCCTACTCTCTCTAATATGTGAAAATAATAAAAAGTAAAAATTTAAAACTATTTGCAATCTACATTGCCCTTACATTCATTTTTCTATCTCAAATGGCAACAAGAAGGAGAGAGAAAAAAACCATAGTAGGGTTTTGTGGGCATACCTATAAGCTCGATGACGTCGAAATGAAAAAGGAGAGAAACTCTTAACTTAGGTAATTTTTTACTAGACCAACATTGATATATGCATCAAAATATCATTCAGTAAAATTTTTAAATATCGTTGAATGTGCATACTATTATTCCCAATTATTAGCAATAAATGTTTCAATGCTTATATGAAAAACATAATAATGCATATATAGACTTCAATAATTATTTTAAAGGTGTCATGGTACTCTTGTGGCATAGGATCCTAAGTAGTACCCTAAGTAATCTAAGATAATTACAAGTATTGATAAAGGTGGGATCTGGGAAAAAAGTGAACTCATTGAGAAAATGGGCAATTGAGTCCTCTTCAGACTTAGCTTCTTCACCTAAAAAGTTGGTACATTTCCTTGGGGGTTAGCCTTCAGAGACGTGTAATAAATTGATTAGGAATCCTTAGTCTTGGATTAGTCTCTCTTCCATGGTTATCATTGCATGCGTTTTTATCCCTTAGCCCTCCCTACATTACTAGGATCCACCTTACTTTTTGTGGTGGACCCTACCTAAAAAGGAGGGGGGTCACCCTTTCTTTTCACCCTAGTATAACTAGCCTTTTTCAGATGTGACCAACACTCTTCTAAAGGTGCCACATCAACAACTCATGTTTATTTTTTAAAAATAATATTTTTATATTTTTATAAAATAATTTTGCTCTCAAAAGATGCCCAATCATATTACAAGTTGAAATACTCATTTTATATACACTTTTTACATTGAGTACCTTACACTTTTTACATTGAATACCTTTTAAACTAGTTTATAATTTTTAATACTTATAGATGTGGTGCGTGGACCCTGCGGAGGTAGTTATATACTATTTTATACTCCACTACTCCTTTTAAGTGCCACCTTAGCAAGGTGGGTTGATTATGACCCCAAAAAGTGATTTTTTTCATTTCTTCTAAAAAAATATAATTTCCTATCTCTAATGGGGCTTATATATATATATATATATATATATATATATATATATATATATATATATATATATATGTATGTATGTATGTATGTATGTATGTATGTATGTATGTATGTATGTATGTATGCATTATTCATGCTCTTAAAAAATAAAACCTTCTAAATCAATATTATATATATTATTTAAAGGTTTGCCTTAGAGATGCCAAACCAGTTAGAAGGCTCCCAAGCCTATGTGGCACAAGGAGAAGAAGTTTGATATTCAAGAAATAAAGAGGGTTTTTTCTTGAAGAGTGAGTGCAGATTATATCTATTTTCTATATGTGTGTGTGTGTGTGTGTGTGTTAGGTATAGACACATACACACACATATTCTTTCTCTTTTTAATTGAACATAGGATATGATCATGGAAAGGGGAAATGCAAGTCTTTGAAAAATTGTATGTGGCTCTCTCTCTCTTTCTCTCTCTCTCTCCTTATATATAAAACACATATTTATAAATATGCACACTCACATATGTAACACACATCCACACATAAATCTATACATATACATATATATGCACTGTATATACACATGTGCATACACATATACAAACATGTGTACACATGCACACATATGAGGTGAAGAAAGATGAGAGAGAAGAAAAAAAAAGAAAGGAGAGAAAATACAAATTGAGAGAGAGAGAGAGAGAGAGAGAGAGAGAGAGGACACACATTCACAAGGCAACACAATAGACATATATGTAGCTAGGAGGCATATTCCACGGTGGATTCCGTGCCACGGTGGATTCCGTGAGGTTTTACGGTGGATTCTGTAAACTTAGATGACCGGGGCTCATACACAAAGAGGATTCTTTGTGCGAGAAGTTGATGGGGACGCCTGTCCTTTTCGGGTGTTTCATTAATTTAGTGTGTACATGGGTGATTCCATAGCGGGTGATTCCGCAAAATGCATATTAAATTAATAAACGTTTATGGGTTTAGAGTGCGCACTCGTAATAAATTAAGGTTAGGATTTATTTCTAACCAGTTGATTTATTTATGTAGCTGAAGACTGCTAGGTATTCACTTTTGTCGGTTTAATTGTATTATTTTACTAACGATTGTGAATGCTTCAGTTGATGTGTAGAGATAGCAGCAGTGGCGGAGGAAAGCATTGGAGTCTAGCGGGTTTTCGACTCTTGGACTAGATTTTGATAGGCTCCACGCCTATATTTTGTTATGTCTATTGAGACATCGATTATTTATTATTATTTTGTATGCGCTTATGCGCCCAGATATGTTATTTCTATTTGGACATTGAGATTGGGCGTGCCAGACTTTATGGGCACCGTCCATTAGCTTTATTTTCCTATTTTTGTAGAAAGCAAACTCAAAAGCTAAAAAGCTTGTCATATTTTTGTAATTGGGCTATTATTGAGCATGAAGATTGGAAATATACATAAAATACATGCTTTGTGAAGCACTCACACAAGGCATGGGGGAGATTGAACCCAATTTGTCTCTTGCCTCTTGTCGTGCATGCTTTTACATGGGTTTTTGTGCAAAAAAGTAGAGTACTTTGTTCTTGGGGACCTTCCGGGATTCACCACGTGAGCTATCTGCGACCGATCTGCGCACCAGTGGTATCAGAGCGGAGCAGAGATCAAGAGCTTCCAATCGCTACCAATCTCGGGCGAATGCGGAGCTCCAGGAACAAACGGCCTCTACAGTCAATCTCATCGCGAACCGTCGATACAGGCAGACTTCTGGCGATCAAGAACCCTTGTTTCCACTGTCAGATCGCGAAGGACCAAGCTCTGCAGGCGGAGGACCACGCAATCATCTCCATCAACAAGTCGTTGAAAACCAGTGAGAAAGCTCTTAATCCTCTTCATTAAAAGCTTAATTACAAAGCTTAAAAAGCTTAAGAGAAGCTTAAGCTTCTCCAAAATCTTTTCGGCGCGTAAGAGAGAGGCCCGAAAAATCCGCGCGGGGAAAAAAACGGCCCCCCCCCCTCACGAAAAAAAACGGCGGCCTGTTTACTCCACCATTAAGCTACTAAGCTTAATTACCAAGTCAAATTAAGCTAAGTCACACAACTCTTTGCAAGTTACACTGGGCAGACAAGTTCGCAAACTCCGGGTCTCGCACTTCTGAAGTCAAGTTCCGCAAGTCGACAGTAATCAAGTTCTGCAAGTTCTGCAAGTCGGCCTAAGTCCATCAAGTCAACAACTCTGCAAGTCTGCTAAGTCTGCAACTCTGCAAGTCAGACTAAATCAGAACTGACTAGTGCTTAAAACTCATAGAAGACTTGTTCGTATGCAAAAACTCTGAACTGGAAAGTTGTTCGCAGCAAGCTGTTCTACCTATCTACAAGTTCGTTGAAGTACTTTCAGCAAACGGAGACAGAAATATTACAGAATTTCTGAAAATTGAAGAAGAAAATACCCAAAAACACATAGCCTTGTAACCCCAAATTTGAGCTACGCTCATCCCGCTAACTGATTTTGAGAGAGAAAGGTTTGTTGAGTTTTACAGGATGACTACCCCACATATGGATGATCCTATGGCTGAAGACGACCTGCCCGAGCCTACCATGGAACAAAAGCTGGATCTTATCATGCTGCAATTGGAAGAAGAGCGAAGAGCTAGGCAAGCCTTGCAAGCGCAATTGACAAAGCTACAAAGAGCGTCCACTGATAAAGAAGAACCTCAAGCTGAAGATTTGATTCGCCGTACCATCGACGCCACTCTTGAAGCACAAACCATTCGCAAGGAATCCAAGATAAGTAAACGAAGTTTCAAGTTTCGCACTTTCAATGGCATAAGAGAAGGAAAGACTGTTTTATCATTCATTAGCCAGTTTGATGACTATTTCCATGAGGAAACTTATCCCGAAAAAGATAAAATCAAGTGTGTTACTAATCATCTGATAGACAGAGCATCACTTTGGTGGATTGTAGTCCGCAAGAGCATAGAATGTCCTGCTACTTGGGAAGATTTCAAGAAGAAGTTCATGCAAAATTTCCTTCCACCGCAATTTCATGAGAAGGCTATCAAGCAATGGGATTTACTTCAACAGTGAGATCGTGAGCCTATTCCACAGTATACAGAGCGTTTTTGGAATGCACTTCTACAGCTACGCATGCTTGAAGACGTACCAGAGACGTCACATAAGCGGAAGTGCATGTCTGGACTTCTTGGACATTACTACGCTGAAGTGAACATGTTCAAGCCTGCTACCCTTGAAGACGCCATCTCCTTAGCTCACGACACTGAAGATAAGTTATGCGGAAGAGATCGACAACCACAGCCATTCCAAGCAAACGGTAATTATGGATCTAAAAAATTCAATTCCAATTTCAGAAGGTTTAATCCAGGTCGTTTCTCATCACCATCTTTCCGCAAGAATTGGCCTAAACCACATGTATTACCATCCACTGTCAATTCAAATTCTAAGCCTATTCCACAAGCAAATCCAAATATACCCAGACTCCCAGCCATTGCAAATAATGTGACCAAAGCCAAGCCAATAGTATGCTACAAGTGTCACCAGCTAGGGCATCTCGCAGCAAATTGTCATTCAAAGAAGCCATCAGCACATATCAACTACCTTGGAGCTAAGGACAAAGAAGAGCATGAGGATATGCCAGATTTCACTGAAGAAGAAGATGATCCTACTACTACTTCCGACACTTTACCAGGTATGCCTACTTCACATTCATTGTTGACTATGAAATGTATGGTGCATGGAAAAGAAAGAACTATATTGCATGATGACGGTAGTACCCATGACTTTATTTCAGCAAAATTGGTAAAGGAATTAAAATTGCATACTGTACCTACGCATTATCGCATAAAAGCTGCATTTTTAGGCACTAGGTACAATGGCACACAAGAAGTTCAAGATTTAGAAATTCAAATTGGTCCATATATTGAAAGAAGAAATTTCTTAGTTGTCCCATTACAGTCAAGCGACATTATTCTAGGAATGCCATGGAGACACCAACATAATCCCAATATAGATTATTCCACACGAATATTAATTTTCAAGGAAAATCCATTACATTATTTGGTATGCATGTATCTCATATTTTTCCACTGCTTTCGCATACTCAAGCAAAACGTGCACTACGCAAGAATACTAAATCATATCTCATTTGGGTGAATGAATTGCATGCAAAGGAAAATCATATGCACCCTAGACATAAGGAATTTCTCGCATATTTTAAGGACTGTTTTGCAGAAGACCTACCACCAGGTTTACCACCATCACGTCCAGAAGACCATAAGATTGACCTAATACCTGGCACACAACCACCTTGCAAAGCACCATATAGGCACAATCAAATAGAGCAAAAAGAAATCCAGAGTCAAGTTGAAGAATTACTAAATAGAGGCCTAATTCGACCTAGCAGTTCTCCATTCGGTGCACCTGTGCTCTTAGTCAAGAAAAAGAATAATACTTATCGTATGTGTATTGACTACCGAGCATTAAATAAGATCACTGTAAAGAATAGGTATCCTATACCTAGAGTTGATGACCTTATGGACAAACTGCAAGGATATTCTATATTTAGTAAAATTGACCTTAAGTCTGGATATCATCAGGTGAGGCTAGATAGATCCGACATATTTAAGACTGCATTCAGGACACAGTTTGGCCATTATGAATTCTTAGTCATGCCATTCGGATTAACTAATGCACCTGCTACTTTCAGTAGAATGATGAACCGTATTTTTCTAAAATATCAATATTGTGTGATTGTTTTCTTTGATGATATTTTAGTGTTCAGTCAAAGTGAAAAAGAGCATTATGAGCATTTATAATTAGTTTTTCAATTACTGAAAGAAAATCAATTGTTTGCAAATTCTGAAAAGAGTGAATTCTTTAAGACAGAAATAGAATATCTAGGTCATATTGTATCAAAAGAAGGAATTAAAGTTGATCCTAAGAAAATTGACGCAATATTGCATTGGCCTGTTCCTAAAAATATGTACATGAATTACGCTCATTCCTTGGTCTTGCTAGTTTCTATAGGAAGTTTGTACGTAATTTCTCATTACTTGCTTTACCATTAACAAAACTTCTTAAGAAAGGCATTGTTTATCAATGGACTGAAAATCAGCAGAAATCCTTTGACTTACTCAAACGTGCATTAACCAATGCCCCTGTTCTATAATTGCCTGACTTTAATAGACCATTCTTTCTAGTTGTGACCGATGCTAGCGGATTAGGAATAGGAGCCGTATTAATGCAAGACAACCATCCAATAGCATATTCTAGTTCTAAGCTGAAACCCTCTGAGCTTAAATATTCCACTTATGACAAGGAACTCTTAGCAGTTGTACAAGCATTAAAACAATGGAAGCATTATTTAATGGGTTCAGAATTCATGATAAAGACCGACCAGCAAAGCATTAGACATCTACTTAGCCAACCCCAAATTTCTGACCGTCATATCAAATGGGCTTCATTCATTCAAAGTTTCCATCCTATCATTCAATACCAACCTGGAAAAGAAAATGTAGTTGCCGATGCATTGAGTAGAAGACCTGCAATTCATAATATTTCTATCATATCTTTTGATTCTTTGATTGCTATGAAAGACACATATCACCAGGATATTACTTTTCATTCTGATTGGCAAAAATTAGTTCAAAATAATTTCATTCCTATTGATTCATTGTCATATAATGATGGATTCATGTTCTTTGAAAAGAGACTGTGTGTTACTATTCCATTCCGATCTTTTGTTTTGAATGAAATTCATTGTCCCCCATATCAAGGTCATAGAGGTATCATTTCTACATTACGCATGTTAACTGAAGATTTTTATTGGCCGCATATGGATGCAGATGTATCTAATTTCGTTTCTGAATGTTTGATTTGTCAAAGAATAAAGAGACATCATGGTAAACAGTATGGATTATTAATGCCTTTGTCTATTCCATCTAAACCTTGGGAACATATATCTATGGATTTCATTACTGGTTTACCAAATACTAAATCTAACCATGACATGATTTGGACAATTGTAGATAGATTTAGTAAGCAAGCATATTTCATTGCATGTAAGAAAACTTTAACAGCATCACAAGCAGCACAGTTATTTTTGAAAACTGTTTTTACTAACCATGGATTGCCGAAAGTGATTATTTCAGATAGAGATTCTAGATTTTGTAATAATTTTTGGATTACACTGTTTGCAAATCTAGGCACAAAGATTGATTTTCAATCATCTGCATTTCATCCATAAACAAATGGACAAACAGAAGCCACAAATAGCACTATTTTAGATCTTTTACGTGCATACACTATCTCTAAACCTCAGACATGGGATACTCATTTGCATTTATTACAGTTTGAATATAACAATACACCGCACACATCTACAAAGAAAGCACCTTTTGAAGTTATTTATGGATATAGATTATCTACACCTGTTGCATCTTTGTCTAATAGAATTCAGAGTGCTGATGATATTGCTGTTATGCATAACACTATTTTTGATGAGATAAAGGATATGATTGCTAAAGCCCAACAATCATATACCAAACAAGCCAACAAGAAAAGACAAGCCATGAATTTCAAAGTTGATGATTATGTTTGGCTTAGAATAGAAAAGCGTAGACTGCAAAGTGTAGATAGACATCCAGTTGTCAAATTAGCTCCTAGATTCTACGGACCATTTAGAATCATTCATAAGATTAATGACAATGCTTTCAAGTTAGAACTGCCATCTCATTGGAAAATTCATAATACATTTCATATTAGTTTATTGAGACCATTTAGAGGCCAATTACCTATCCACCCTGTCTATGAAAACCCACCTTTACTAGAAGAAGAGACTGAAATACTTGAACCTGAAGCCATCATAGACACTGACTACATGACCACTAGAACTGGTCGAAGGTATTCTAGATATCTAGTAAAATTCAAGAACCATCCTGTAGAGGAAGCACAATGGCTGCACGCTAGAGACTTAAATGCTTTCCCCACTCTGTTAGCTCCACATTGAGCTAATAGCAATTGAGGTCAATTGCTATCCCACCCCGGGGGTATGATGCCAGGAGCCATATTCCACGGTGGATTCCGTGCCACGGTGGATTCCGTGCCACGGTGGATTCCGTGAGGTTTTACGGTGGATTCCGTAAACTTAGATGACTGGGGCTCATACACAAAGAGGATTCTTTGTGCGAGAAGTTGATGGGGACGCCTGTCCTTTTCGGGCGTTTCATTAATTTAGTGTGTACATGGGTGATTCCATAGCGGGTGATTCCGCAAAATGCATATTAAATTAATAAACGTTTATGGGTTTAGAGTGCGCACTCGTAATAAATTAAGGTTAGGATTTATTTCTAACCAGTTGATTTATTTATGTAGCTGAAGACTGCTAGGTATTCACTTTTGTCGGTTTAATTGTATTATTTTACTAACGATTGTGAATGCTTCAGTCGATGTGTAGAGGTAGCAGCAGTGGCGGAGGAAAGCATTGGAGTCTAGCGGGTTTTCGACTCTTGGACTAGATTTTGATAGGCTCCACGCCTATATTTTGTTATGTCTATTGAGACATCGATTATTTATTATTATTTTGTATGCGCTTATGCGCCCAGATATGTTATTTCTATTTGGACATTGAGATTGGGCGTGCCAGACTTTATGGGCACCGTCCATTAGCTTTATTTTCCTATTTTTGTAGAAAGCAAACTCAAAAGCTAAAAAGCTTGTCATATTTTTGTAATTGGGCTATTATTGAGCATGATGATTGGAAATATACATAAAATACATGCTTTGTGAAGCGCTCACACAAGGCATGGGGGAGATTGAACCCAATTTGTCTCTTGCCTCTTGTCGTACATGCTTTTACATGGGTTTTTGTGCAAAAAAGTAGAGTACTTTGTTCTTGGGGACCTTCCGGGATTCACCACGTGAGCTATCTGCGACCGATCTGCGCACCATAGGATGTGATAAACCTAGGATTAGTCAACAAGGCTACGAGGTCATATATAATATGATAGAAAATGTATTGAGTTGCAGCAAAATAAAGCATATGATTTTGTCTCGTCCATTTTAGCTTAAAGCTATAAGACGAGTATGATATATATCCATTGCTAATCCAACAGGAGAATGCTTTTTTATCACATAGAAAAAATAGAAGTGAATGGAACTAAAGTTGGAAAGATAAATTCTTATGACTATAATAACTTCAACAATATTGCTGTTGACTTGGTTAAGTTGCAATGTGCCATGGCTCATTTCTACATGTGCAATGCTTAGAAGGTATTGACTTGTCATAATATAACATTGAGCATTCAATATGGTATACTTGTTTCTTAGACTAAGTTCATGCTGACTATAATTGCTAGGTTTTATTTCAACCTTGGAATTTGTTATCAAGCTTGATGAATGCCCAATCCTATGCAAGTTGGAGAGGGTGGGTCTTACACTCATAAATTGTGCCATGGCTTATATGAAAAGTAGCATGCTTGTTTGACCATTTGGTGACAATAGAAAAGGAAAATTTGGTGACTAGGAGTGTTGAAGTTATTAAGATGGCAAGCTCAACATGTGCGAACATTGATAATGGACCACTAGTTGGATGGGTCTATAAATCTACACTTAGCATGTCAGTGGTCATTATGATCCTCACATGGCCAACACCGACTTATCACTTATTATATTTAGTTTGTTACACCTACATGTAGCTGGCATAGTTATAGCGCTAGTTGATTAGTATAGTTAGTTATACATTGCTTGACTTAGCAGGCCACTTTTCTTTATGTGGTATCTTATCTATACTTTGTATGCATTGTATTGTGAGAGGAGGAAGAAGAAAAAACCAGCAAGAATTCATTTTGGCCTCCATCTCTCTTCTTGTGTTCTTGGGTGAGCTTCCTCTTGTGTGTATGGTGTGTCTTTAGTGCAACAACTCAAGCAAGTCCCCTCACCATGCGATTCTTGATAGAAGTACCCAGGGAGACCCATAATGTTCTCACTTGGATATTCCAATGTACTCCATATCCAAATATAATTTCCATGCAAACAAGCGGCATAAAGCTCTACGTGGAAGAAGTTAGATAATTCAATGTAAGTTGACACTTGGGTAGCAATCTCAAGATACTAAAGTGTATACTCAATTGTGCCACTAAGGCTTCAACACCATTGACTTGTCCATTTTGCATGAAACAAACAAATCTTTTGAGGTTGTGGATAATGTTGCATGGAACAGAGGAGCACTAACATGCAATAGAACATTACAAGGGTATAGAGCCATAGCGATGGAGGTTAGCGATGCTTTTCTTCGGCATTACTATATCCACCACTATAAATGTTAGTAATAGCTAATAACAACTGTCATAGTGATGCGCTTTTTGACATGCATTCTGATGCCAATACCGATGCAAATAGCAATAACATACTATGAAAAAAAGTGTTGAACACAGTTAGTTTTTACTTTAACAAGCATGAAGAAAGAAAGAGAGAGACAGAGAGAGTACGAATCAAAGCAAGGGACGTTGATATATATATATATATATATATATATATATATATATATATATATATATATATATATATATATATATATATATATATATATATATATAGAGGGAAAGAGAGGAAGGGATGGAAAGAGGGAGAGGGAGGGAGGGAGATAAACAAAGAGAGGAAAAGAGATATGGATTAACAAGGATTGACCAATGGATGGAGGAATTGACCTTAGCCTTAAAAAACCAAAATACCAAAAATAAAACACTTGCTAGGCTATGAACAAAAACACCCTACCTATCATGAAATTCTAGAGTTTTTGTTAAAAATCTATTGGATTTACTAATTTATACTTGGTCTACAGTGATGATTTGGCCATTTAAATAATGTATTGCTCATTATATAGAAAAAATGACCAACAATGATGGTCATGATGCTGCAGATTAAGAGGCATATCTTAGTCAGCGTGTTCCATATTCTTGCACTTAGTGCAACCTTGCAATTCGTTGAAAATGTTGTTTGTCTACAGACGATGTGTGAGGCTACTATGAGCTTTAGCCAAAAATCACTGATCAAGCGATCTTGGGCTTTGAGTTAGTGGTGAGCAAAGTGTGTACTAATTGTGTTTTACAATCAAACTTTACTTGAAATAAAATTTAAAAATATTGTTTGTCTATGAAAAATCTCCATAGGGTATGCTAGTGCATCCCAAGTAAGGGTATGCTAGTGCATCCCAAGTAATGGATGTTTCGTGATAAGAAGAGTTCATAGGCATATAATCGAAGTAGCATGTGAGCTATTAAGCCCTCTAAAGGACACTTTGTCTAGTGCACCTTCCTCAAATCCTCAAGCTTGAGATAGAAGAGATGATCTATATATTACTACCCATGGATGTTGAGTCATGTGATCCATTAAGAGAGGAGGCATTCATACTATTATACGATGGATGCCAAGTATCCCACATAAGATGATCCTTGTACTCCTAAGTATATAGGCAAAGTACGGATGGAGCAATATAAGTGTGACCAAGTTGTTTAGTTACATAGTACACTCTTTTTTTAACTACATAAGAAAGTTTTTTGATTTCTTTAACGATTTTGGATTTTTTAGATAACTAAAATGTCACATATTTTCATCTGGAAACATGATGCTTGAGTCTCATAATGATATGAGACAAGTGTTGTGAAAGCTAGGCATGGATTACAATAGCATTCATGTATGTGTCAATGATTGTGCGCTCTTTCTATAAGTATTGTGGTGGTTACAAGTATCGACAAGACCTACAAGGTCAAATGGTCTCCGAAAAGATTTTTAGACACTTTCCACTCATATCACATATCCATTATATGTTTCACATTCTAAGCATGATGAGCTTGACAATGTGGCTTGCACAAAATAGATGCAGAGACAATATCCAATGTATACCAATAGACTTGTAAGCATGGCATCACATTGATTGGTGGCTTTTCATGATAGGCAATGAATCTTTTGCTTAGTCTTGCTATGGATTGCATGAATCCATTTGGACTCTACTCGACCTCTTTAGTATGTGGCTAGTAGTCCTTGTCAACTACAACATTTGCCATGGATTTCTACGAAGAAAGGATAGCTTGCTGATGCCTGACTACTATAAAGTCAAGAATATGGACGTCTATCTCCATCCATTGGTTGATGAGCTTAAGATGTGGGAGGAGGGGATTACTATGAAAGACATGAGCAAGCATCTTGGGGAACAGTCCACTCATGTATGGGCCATTCTTATGTGGACTATGCATGGCTTTCTGGTTCTCAAGGAGTACTCAAGCAAAGGAGTCTCCATTCTCATTGCTTTATCTAACATCACATTTTTATGTTTGTGTTGACTAGATACATATGTTGTGGTAGGCGTGGTCACCTTAGGTTACCATGCATATTTAATATGTAGATCAAAGTTGGACTCTTGAAGGTTATGGACAATGAAGAAGATAGTTTATCATGGACATGCAACATTCTTGTCGGAGAGCCATGATTTGAGAGAAGGATTTCTTGGATGACCTCCTATGCAAGGATGAATGCCCAAAGTTGTTGAGTGGAAAATGATCCACAAAGAGCCACTTCCAAGCAGATTGCAATAGTTCTCATTTTGCTATGAGTTGCCATATTGGATCCATTTACAGATCAATCATCTTTAGGATCCCGTATACATTTTCAAGAATGTTGGTAGTGTGTTGTGGGACGATATCACAAGAAAGAGAGATACTTTGGGGGCAATGATGGGCTTAAAAGAGATAGGCAAGATGGAGGTGCATTAACCACAAACAAGCTCTAATATTTGTGTGCAACTACCTCTTGGTCCTTGGGTCCTATCCACTAAAGAGGATGCATAATGAAGTAAATCATCAGGTCCATCCACACGTTGACGGATATGATGCACTCTCTTAGGTCCACATTTTCGAAAGATGACCAACTAATAGGGCTCAAATCCCATGATTGTCATAAGATATGCCAAATTTGCATCGGTCATGATAGTGAATGAATTGATTAAGTGTTCATTGTATTTTTTATTTTGCATCGATCTATAGTACATAATGCATTAAATTTGTGGCAGTTCATACTATCGATTGCAATCATGGATTGTCTCACTCCAAATATATATACGGCGATGTATAATTTGTCAAAAGTACAATGGATCTTGTAGAAGGAGATAATGACATCCTTAATGAATTTGCAAGGCAAGGAGTAGTGGAGAGATTTTGTCACTTTGAGAAGTATTTACCCACAAGCATGCTCATGATACAGACCCACCTTCTAATGCATCTTGTGGATGAGGTAGAGATTGCATGATTTCAATCTATACCCAATGGATGTTCTTTTTGGAGCACTTCATGAAAACCCTAAGAGGTTTTGTGCGACAATAGGCTCACATCCAGAGGGCTATATGGCTGAAGGTTTGGCTAGTGTTAGAGGCATTGGTACATATTTCTGAGTGGGTCTCGATGCCAGTGGACATAGATGTCAGGATGATATGGATGGTGAAGGATGATGATAGAATAATTGGCGATGTGGTAGTAATTGGAAATGGGATAGGGAAGAGGATAGATGAAGCCATGGAGAAGAAGGTGAAACAGTTTTGTATGTTGCACCATTTATCCATGGAGAAATGGTTGAATAGGTACAAGGTTGCCAGAAGGCAATGAGAGGCATCATGATCAAAGTTTTGGCATAGTACACATTAGCGGCTTGTTTGATACCTCAAGGGCTTGGAGGAGTTTCTGTGATTCACAACTACGAGGTGGTTGCACGATGCAATGTCAATAGCTTCATGTGAAGAAGAGGACATCACTAGAGAGGATTGGGAGTTCTCTGGGGGATGTAGTCCAAAGGTAAACACATGCTTTCATCGTTATTGTATCTAACAATTGTAAGTGACAAGTAACCCAGAAGTTTCAATGTACAATACAAAGTCTAAAGTGTAGCATGGTCATGTGGACAACATTTTTGTGTAGAGTGCATCGATAAATTGTGCTTAATAACAGATTGTGGTGAAATGGCAAGTTTGAGCAAGAAAGTTTACAACGGCCCTTAGATTAGAATATTGTAGTAGACGAGATGAAGTACTTTGACAACTTGCAAACAATGATTTTAGTGGATTAGTATAGCTTCTCCCCATGAATATATTTGATTTACAATGGTTTAAAGTGGTATTGGAAGGAGCATGGACCACTATTCGATGAGGGCTGTTTGGGTTCTTGGAGGTAGATTCTAATAAAAGATGGAATGAGTTGTGAGATACGCTGTCATGCCGCTATGCGCACACCATGTGAAAACTCTAGAGTGCGGCTTTCTTATTGATTTAGAGAGCCAATGCTATTTTAGACATTAATGTTAGTGTCCATGGTTCAAAAATATTACATTTTTGGACAATTTTTAGCCAATTTTTGATATTATCTCTCGTAAAAATCCAAAAAACTATAAACAACTTCTAGAATAGGATGACATGTAAAAGAAAGCATGTAGATTTCAGCCATTTTTAGAAGATTTTATGTAAAAAGATGGATTGGTGAAATCATATCGGGGAAGTTACTATATGCATATCTTCTACATCACGTGTGTTCAAGGCCTATTTATAAATATCTTTATATGCGAATTTTTCTTGAATAAAACATAACCCTTTTCTATTCAATCTATAAATAACCCCTTTATATTATTCCCTTCTGTATGTAAAAAGTGTATCAAAATGGTGATTTAAAAATACCTTATTTTGAACCCACATGATGCACACATATATTTATGAGTAACTTACCTGAGCGAAATCGTGCAATGTGCGATCGCACAACACTTTGAAGTGGGAGATGAAGAAGGTGTGATTTGGCAAGTGTGCTAGTATTTTACCCCCCTTTCAGATCCAATGGAAGCATCTAATTGGCGATCTGAGTAGTATAGAGGAATATATTATTTTATGTACGTTTTTGTCTATAAGAGATTTATCTTCTTATAATGCAAAAATAAATTAACAGGCTTCACCTTTGTGAGTATTCTTCTACATCTTCTATTTCTTTCAATGAGTATTCTTCTACATCTTCTATTTCTTGGAACCCCTTCTCTTCTGTCTACTCCTCTCCCTGGATCTCCCTTCACCCTGCTGTCTCTTAGCCCTGCGGTAGACTTTCGACCCCCAATACTCCGACAGTGGTGAATCAGACGTGAAAGTCAGCAGAGCAGAGCAGAGGTGTGTAAAGATGGGAGATTCTACTGGTTCAAGTGGCAGTGGTTCTTTACAACAAATGATTGCTTTGTTGGAGCAACAACAACAGTAATAGTTGTTGTTACAACAACAAATGTAAACTCGGCAGGAAGCAGAACGAATTGATTCCTTAGCTGTGAATGCATTGCAGGTAGTGGGACAAGAATTGAAGTAGTTTAAAGGTCAAAATGTTTTGGCCTTCATCCGGTTGTATGAAAAAAAGATGTTGTTTCATGGGGTATTGCAGTATGCATGGAGTCAGTATTTCTCTTGTTTGGCCATGCATGCACTACATGATCGGATTGATGAGTTACCTAGAAGAGATGCTGATTGGGCAGCTTTCAAGAAAGCTTTGAGAGAACAGTTTTTCTTGGAAGATGCAAGATTGGTGACTAAAAAGACATTTATAGATTGGATTGAAAAGCCCAATAAAGGGTTGGTTGCTATAGCTGTGCTTCGTGAATTTGAAAGTCAGTATGGACAGTTGGATGCCGATGAGCTGATTTGTTTCTAAAGGCTGCAGATACTGCCTTGCAAGAGAAGTTGACTGATCGTTTAGAAGATGCCTCTTCTGAAGCAGGGCTGAAATCAGATTGGGCTAATGTGACTGAGGCAGTGCATTTGTTGGTAAAGAGAGAGTGGATGAAATTAAGATGGGGTATAGGCACCACACCTGCCAATGCTCAGAAGGGGACTGAAATTGCAGTCAAGGCACCTATAGCTATGGTGGAACAATCGGGTATACCTGTTAGTCTAGCTCTTAAAAGTGATGTTGTGGATGAATTAATCAAAGACATACATGATTTCAGGCTGAATTTGACAAAAATCTATACAAAGGTCGAAAAGTTGGATGTCAAGGTAGAAGAGAAGGGCTGGGCAACAGGCCAAAGGCCATATAGAGAAGGATAGAAGAGGAGATGCATTTGGTGTGACAGTTTATAGAATGAAAAGCGAGACTATACAGCCCACCATGAAGTGGAAGCAAAAAGGTTTGTCTTTTGGAAAGATGGAAAAATACATGCAACAGAAACTTCCAATAGAGCCAAATTTTGGAAATGGTGGCATGCAGAAGAGGTTGGAAGATATGGCTGCAAGGACAGCATTTGTTGCCATAGATGCAACCACATATGGGTTGAGAATTGAAAGGACTGATAAAGCTCGTAAAGGAAGCATAGCTGAAGAAAAATCTCGTGTTTGGATGCAAGCATTAGATTGCATGGAAAAGGGAAAAAAAACAAATTTTGAATTGGCTGATGCAAGCCAGAGTATACGAGGAAGAACAAAATGGAGTGTGCACCAATGGATTCATTTTCAGCCTATGCTTATTTGGCTGAGGTTCATAATCAAGAAGGTCTTGTGGAAGAAAAGAGAAGCCGGTCCTTCCTCTTCAGGCCCATCTAAACGCATAACACGAAGTAAAATGGAGCAACAGAAAGAGGCTGGAAAAGCCATACCTGAGCATGTTATGGAGGATGCATCCAAAGAGAAGAAACAAGAAGGGAAGAGAAGGGGCAATCAGCTCGGTTACAGGTTACAATCAAATCTTGAGATTGCCATAAACCTTAAAAAAGTCTTGGAAGATTGCATACTTGGCAGTAGAGTGGAACTCACACTTGGCAAAGTTCTTGGAATCACAAAGCGTGAATTTCATGATGTAATAATTGATATGCTCAAATGAAAAAGACAGTTTGATGGTGAAGTTTTGTAAGAATTGATACAGGTTGACAAAGACATAGAGAAACATCTTTAGAGGGAATATGATGATGCATGTAATGCTGTTTTGGAATAGGCTAATGCTGAAAATGGGTTAAATGGAAGTGTAGACAGCAAGCTTGTGGCTGAAAATGGTATTATGGGCATCATTAAGCATAGAGAGAAGGATATGTATAATGGGATGTCCATCAACAAGCACATGAAGAAGAAGATGCTCATTTTATTCCAAGTAGTCATTGTTCATGAACGCATTGGGCTTGTGCTACAACATAGACAATTGTTTAAGTGGGAGAAAGAGAGACACCTTCTTGCATAGCTCTCTTGGATCATGGTTTTGAAATCAATGTTATGGCATGTAGCATGTATGAGAATGGAGGATGGCTTATTGATGTAGATCCGGGATGGCACATGCGAGCAACAAACAATTCATCAGGGGATCTATATGCAGCTTGTCCGAATGTACCCATGACTATTAGAGATGTTAGGGATGAATATATTTTTTTTGTGCAAGATTCATGTAGTTATCCGATGATTTTGGGGCAACCCTATATCTTGAAATTAAGGTTGGAAAAAAAAGCCTTGGATGATGGTTCTTCATATGCACGGGTTCGGAGTAAAGACAATACAAAGGCGATACAATTTCTCACTGTTTGTGTGAATCATCCCTGCAATCGGGATAGGTTGTGGGATAATCCTATGCCACCTAATGCATGAGAGTTTAAGGGTTTTTAGACAACACTGCTATAAGTGGAGGCTATGGCAGTGCCTCTAGAAAGATAATTATGCCTGCAAGAAAGGGGGAATTTGTGTTTGTGTCCGGATTACAATAATGGACAACATGTAGTCTTGGTAGTTTTAAGAATATTTTAGCCATGTGCAGGGTTGAAAAGAAATATGTAGGATGGGCTGAAAAAGAGCTGAAGACATATCATGATTTGATGGCTGCAAATGAAGGTATTTCAAGGCTATTTTCAAGGCTGGTTGATGTTGATACAGTGGCTGAAATTTTTGCAGCAATTAATGTTGAAAATAGGGCAGAAAAAGAGGTTATTTATGTTAACACTTTAGAGATGTATGAAACCATTCAAGAGTTTGCTGAGCATGAATGTTATGGGATGCAAAACAGGGTTGAAGCCAGGGTGGATACAAAGTACAAAACTGTTGCAAAGAAGGTTAAGCATGTGGCTTTGCCTTTACCACCTGAAAGTGATGGGTTGACTGAAAGAGTGACTCAACTTCCTAGTTTATGGGATCCACATGGAGTAGGACATAAATTTACAGCTGAAACTTTACAAAAGCTAAAAATTGGTGATACAAGCTTTCTTTTGCCTATAGAAAGAGCTTGTTTCTTGCATATGTTGGCAAGGCATGGGAAAGCCTTTGCATTTTACCTAGATGAAATTGAATGTGTTGATCCAGTTGCACCTATGGTGATCTTTACAATACCTCATGTGCCATGGAATTTAAAGCCTATTCCAGTACCTCGGCCATATTTGCCTAAGCTGTTGGAGCTTTTGAATGAGAAGATCAGGATGCAGATTTTGGAGCCCTCTTTAGCTCCATATTCGAATCGGTGGTTCACTGTTCTAAAGAAGAATGGTTCTTTGAGGTTTATACATGAATTACAAAAATAAGGCCATCATAAGGAATATTGGATTAGGCTTGATAGTGGATGAATTTGCAGAAGCATTTTCAGGAAATGCAATTCACTCTATGGGTGATTTATATTCAGGATATGATCAGTTCTAGCTTGCATTGGAAATCTGGGATATCACTATCATGAAGACACCACTTGGATTGGTTAGGATGTGTATGCTTCCACAGGGACCAACCAATTCAATGGCACATATGATGAATGCTATGCATAAAGTTTTGAGGGAGTATATTCCTAAGTTGACCTTACCCTTTCTTGATGATGTGCCGATCAAAGGATGTGATATCTATGAGAAAAATGAAGAGTTGAATGAGCATGGATGTAGAAGATTTGTGGCTTGATCATATTGTTGATTGTGACACGATTTTGAGTTGTCTTGAAGAAGTGCATTTGACTCTATCAGGAGAAAATTTAGTTTTTGGAGTGGAGGAAGTATTAGTTATTGGGCACATGTGTGGACCATATGGGAGAAAGCCCTCACCAATAAAGATTAATGTCATAACCAGGATACGGGAGACATGCTCGAATGTATCCGAGGTGAGAAGATTTTTGGGTACATGTGTCTTTACTTGAGATGGATTCCACATTTTGCTTATGTGGCTGAAAGTTTATATCAACTCTTAAGAAAAGGGAAAAAGTTTTGGTGGGGGAAACAACATACGAAGGCAATTAAAAAGCTAAATAGTTTGTTGATTTCAGTCCCAATACTAAAGAGAGAAAATTATGAGAATGGGCATCCTATTATTCTCACCATGGATACAAGCCCAATTGGCATTGGTTGGGAAGTGGGTCAAGATGATGTTGGTGGGAATAGGTATGCCATTCGGTTTGAAGAAAAGGTCCTCAATGAACAGCAATGGTGGTATTCTCAAGTCAAAAGAGAGCTTTGGGGTATAGTGACAGGCCTTAAGTGTGATAGGGAGTATTTTATGGGAGTTCATGTAGTGGTAGAGACTGATTGTCTACCTCTGTTGGGCATGATAGTGAATTGCTCAACTCCTGATATTGCTATGTTACGATGGATTGCATATATAAAGTCACTTAACCCTAATTTTTAGCATATTGTAAGTAGAGAAAACCTCGTGGCTGACATGCTTTCACGAGCAAGGTTTGAAGATGAAGAGAAGCTGGCGAAAGATGAAGAGGATGATGTGATAGGTGCTGAAAATGACTTTATGACAACAGGGAATGAGTATGCAACTACTATTATTGTAGGTACAACTATTGTAACATGGATTTTAGCAGTAAGAAAAGAGGTTACAGCCATGGAGAAGAGATGGGCAGTAGAGAGAAGGCATCATCAATGCTATGCTTAATTGAGAACACAATTTTTGAAAGAGTTGGATGAGGATGATTGGCTAAAAATACGCCAATATCTCAGCCTCATGACAAAGAAGACTGAGTGATCTGAAGCTGTGGTCTGAAGCTAAATTCAAAAGGATTAAAAGAAAGGCTTATGGGTTTTCCTTGAAAGATGAATATTTATGGAAGCATGCAAAGAAAAAGAGAGGAGCTCCAATACGTGTATTGGGAGATAGGCCTTCTCAACAACAGGTGATGCAGGAGTTTCATGAAAGCTTATGGGCTGGACATAGAGGAGTTTGGGGCACATTTTCCAAGATTAAAGAGAAGTATTGGTGCCAAAACATATATAAAGTTGTGGAGCATTATGTGGAATCATGTAGTGTCTATCAAATGTATTCCATGGTAAAGCAAGAGATGGGTTGCAACCAATCTATCCATTGTCTATGCATTACAAATGGGTAGTTGATCTGGTTACCATGCCTACAGGTTTATGGAATATGAGATATCTTGTGCTTGCATGAGAAGACTTGACAAATCAAGTTGAAGCTCAAGCTCTTAGTACAAATACTACTCAAGCAGTTTGTAGGTTCTTATTAGAACAAGTCTTTTGCACATATGGTTGTGTTGGTAAAGTGGTTGTTGATAGACGAGAATTGGATGTGGATGAGGCTCGTGACTTATTTTCATGATTGGGTATCAAGCTGGCTTTAACTTCAGCCTGTAATCCTAAAGAAAATGGCAAAAGTGAAAGAGGTCATTAGCCTATCATTAAGGCATTAGCAAAGTCATGCAAGGGTAAAATGAAAGAGTGGCCAAGAATGTTACCCTTTGCTTTATCAACTAATAGGACCACTCATAGTGTAGTTACAGGGTATGTGCCTGTTGAATTAATGTATGGACAACATTTAATCATGCCTATTGAGGAGACTATTGCTACTTGGAGTGTTCTACCATGGGAAGAGTGTTTGAATAGAGAAGAGTTGTTGGTCCTATGCATTAGACAGTTAGAAAGAAGGCCTGAAGACATTGAGACATCCATGAAAAAACTGAAGACTGCAAGGATCAAGAATAATAAGAGATTTTCCAAGCAATACACAAACTTTGAGCATGAGCTATTCAAGAAGGAGAATGGGTGTTGGTTTAAGACCGCAGCTTGAAAAATCAACATAGTGCTAGTTAGAAGATGGCAAAGCGGTGGTTTGGTTCATATATTGTAAGGTTTGTTTTTGATAATGCTAACGATGCATTAAATGAGATGGATGGGATAGCTCTAAGGATTCCAGTGGTGGTTGGAAAAAGTATCAAGCTCTTTAAATGTAGGGAGTCTTCAGCATATGAGTTGAATGAGTTAGATACTAAGCATGGACATGAGAATATGGAAGAAGAGGTAGAAGATGAAGACATTGACATGGCAGAGGATACTTCTTCTAAGACTGCAGATCCATAAGACTTTGGCACATGCAAGAGGATGTGTAGGTTAGGAGGGGGTGGATGTCATGCCGCTACACGCACACTGTGTAAAAAAACTCTAGAGTGCAGCTTTCTTATTGATCTAGAGAGCCAATGCCATTGTAGACATTAGTATTAGTATCCATGGTTGAAAAATATTAAAATTTTGGATAAGTTTTAGCCAATTTTTGATATTTTAGATATTATCTCTTGTAAAAATCTAAAAAAGTGTAGATAACTTCTAGAATAGGATGATATGTAAAAGAAAGCATGTAGCTTTCATCCATTTTGAGAAGATTTTATGTAAAAAGATGGATTGGCGAAATCGCACGACACGCGATCACTGTTTTCAGGCAGTGAACAACACTCCAAAGTGAAAAATGAAGAAGGAGTGATTTGGCAAGTGTACTAGTATTTTACTGCCCTTTCGGAGCCAATGGATGCATTAGATTGGCGATCTGAGCAGCATAGAGGAAGGTATTATTTCATGTGCATTTTTGTCTATAAGAGATTTATCTTCTCATAATGCAGAAATAAATTGATATGCTTCACCTTTGTGAGTATTCTTCTACATATTCTATTTCTTTTTGTGAGCATTCTTCTACATCTTCTATTCCTTGGAACCCCTCTCTTCTGTCTACTCCTCTCCCTGAATCTCCCTTCACGTTACTGTCTCTTGCAGTAGACTTTCGATCCCAAATGCTTCGAAAATGTTTGTCTTCTTGGGTCATTTTGAGCAAGTGCCACTACAAGGATATGGAGGCATAGCGATGGCATTTTCCGACACAAAATAGTGGTGTCGCTATTAGCATCGCAAATGCAACGCTAATAGCGACAATGCTCAGACGAAAAAAACGCGGGCCGAAACTTGAGCACGTTATTTTGTGCGAGTACATGAAAGAGAGAGTGAAAGGGAGAGCGAACTCCATCTTGCATTTGAGAGGCAGAGGGAGAGAAAAAGAGAAAGAGGGAGAAGGAAAGCTTCTCACCGCCGCCGCTGCCATTCACGAAGAAGAGGAGGAAGTGTACGTAGGGCGAATAGGAGCCACCGAATCCATCCTTGAGACTTTATAGTGAGTGCATTGTTCCTTCTTGCTTTGTTTTTGTATTTTCTATTTTTCTTTTACTTGTTTTTGTTAAAAATCATGTGTATTGAGAGAGGGAGAGAAAATGAGAGAGGGAGAGGAAGAGAGAAAAGGAAAGAATGAATGAGAGAAAGAGGGAGAAAACATTAAACATAATAGGGAAAGAGAGAAAGAGAGGAAGAGGGAGAGGGAGGGAGAGGAAATTAGAGAGGGAGAGGAAGAGAGAAAAGGAAATGAGAGAGGGAGAGGAAGAGAGAAAAGGAAAGAAGGAACGAGAGAGAGAGGGAAAAAACATTAAACATAATAGGAAAAGAGAGAAAGAGAGGGAGAGGGTGAGGGAGGGAGAGGAAATGAGAGAGGGAGAGGAAGAGAGAAAAGGAAAGAAGGAATGAGAGAGAGAGGGAGAAAACATTAAACATAATAGGGAAAGAGAGAAAGAGAGGGAGAGGGAGAGGGAGGGAGAGGTTGTTGTTATTGTTGTTGTTGTTTTATTTCTTCTTTTCTTTTTTTATTGTTTGTTTTGGTAGTGGTAGTGGTAGTGGTAGTGGTAGTGGTAGTGGTAGTGGTAGTGGTAGTGGTAGTGGTAGTGGTAGGGGTTTGTTGTTTAATTTCTTATTTTCTTGTTTGTTGTTGTTGTGGTAGTCATAGTAGTAGTAGTGGTAGTGGTAGTGGTAGTGATAGTGATAGTAGTATTTGTTGTTTAATTTCTTCTCTTCTAGTTTGTTGTTATTGTCATAGTCATAGTCATGGTTGTAGTCGTTGTAGTCATGATTATAGTAGTAGTACTAGTAGTAGTAATAGTATTTTTCTTGTTTGTAGTAGTAGTAGTAGTAGTTTTTTTTTTCTTTTCTTGTTTATTGTTGTTTAGTTTTCTTGTTTGTTGTTATTGTTGTTGTTGTTATTATTGTAGTAGTAGTTTTTTCTTCTTTTCTTGTTTGTTGTTATTGTGGTAGTAGCAGCAGTAGTTGTTGTTGTTATTGTTTTTTCTTCTTTTCTTGCTTATTGTAGTGGTAGTGGTTTGTTGTTGTGGTAGTCGTATTCATAGTCGTGCTTGTAGTAGTAGTAGTGGTGGTTTTTTTGTTTGTAGTAGTAGTAGTAGTTTTTTTTTTTCCCTTTCTTGTTTATTGTCGTTTAGTTTTCTTGTTTGTTGTTGTTGTAGTAGTAGTAGTTTTTTTTTCTTTTCTTATTTATTATTGTTTAGTTTTCTTATTTATTGTTGTAGTGGTAGTAGTTTTTTCTTCTTTTCTTGTTTATTGTTATCGCAGTAGTAGCAGCAGCAGCAGCAGCAGCAGCAGCAGCAGCAGCAGCAGCAGCAGCAGCAGCAGCAGCAGCAGCAGCAGCAGCAGCAGCAACAGCAGCAGCAGCAGCAGCAGCAGTAGTAGTAGTAGTAGTAGTAGTAGTTGTTGTTGTTGTTGTTGTTGTTGTTGTTTTTTCTTCTTTTCTTGTTTATTATAGTGGTAGTGGTAGTGGTAGTCGTCGTAGTCGTGGTTGTAGTAGTAGTAGTGGTTTTCTTGTTTGTTGTTGTTGTAGTAGTAGTAATAGTAGTAGTAGTAGTAGTTGTTGTTATTGTTGTAGTAGAGAGAGATATATTTTTTGTTAAAGGAAATGAGAGAGGGGGAGGAAGAGAAAAAGAAAGAAGGAACGAGAGACAGGGAATAAACATACATCATAATAAAGAAAGAGAAAAAGAGAGAGAGATGGAAGGAGAGGAGATAATGAATGGATAAAAAACAAAGAGAGAGTGGTGGTGAGGTCTGGTGCAATACCACGAGACAGGAAACACTCCGACATACGTTAATTTGTGGGTGGGTGGGTGGAGACTTTACATATGTTAATTTGTGGGTGGAGACTTTACATACATTAATTTTTGTTGAGTTATAAGAGAAGAAATCCCTTCTCAAACAATTTAGGAAAGAAAAAAAGAATGATAATAAAAACAAACTGTTTGTCATAACGTAGACAAAATGGAAAATGATGAAGGTCGTGATGTTCAAGATCGCGAGGTGTATCTTAATCAGCGTGTCCCATGTCCTTGTTCTCAATATTAGCTGGCAATTAGATGAAAACGTCGATTGTCTGTAGAACACATACGTCACTTTGGTGAGTTTCAATCTGAGATCATTGATTAGGCGATCTTGGATTTTGAGAAAATGGTAAGAAAAGTTAATATCAATCATGCATTGTATTCTGAAGCTAATTGAATACCATATACAAAAAGATTAGGTGTGGCTGGCAAATTTTCTATCCAGGGAGGTGACGTCTTGTCCCAAGGAGAAGTGCACCCTTTGCGGCCAATTAGAAGAGTTCGTGGGCGTGCGATGGATAGAGTGCCTGAGCCAATCCACCACTTGGAAGGTACTACCCAATCTATACCATCAATACCAGAGGAGATAGATAGGGAGCTTGAGATGGAGGCAATGATAGATGCATTGATTTCCATGGATGTCGAGACTTTTGATCCCCTTAGAGAGGAAGCATCCATACCATTATATGATGGGTGCCGAGTATCTTGCCTAAAGACACTGCTTGCACTCCTAAGTGTGCAAGCAAAATACAAGTGGAGCGATGTGAGTGTGACCTAGTTGATCAGGTCGATGAGGTCCATCTGAATTTCTCGAAATAGATTCTAAAAAAAGATGGACGGATTTACACGACACCTTTGTGTTGCTGGCCCATTGTGAACATGTGCATGAACTCATTTATTTTTTAATTGTATTACGACATGGTACATGTTACAATAGTTAAATCTCTCTTGTACGTTATTGTGAATAGGTAATCTTCTATCCAAACCCTCGACAATCTCGATGGTAGTATGTTATACCTTCAGCTCCCCAAACTGCAAGAGTGTATGATTAAAGCAATGCTCCAAGCATAGATGAGGACAATATGCAAATAGAGGGGTTGATATTGCAAGGGGTGGAGGCCACCGAAAGCTTGGAGCATGTAGAGGAGCCAGTATCGGGTAACAATGATGGAAATACAGGAGTCCAAGAATTCTTTGAGAATGAGGTGGACTCATCCTTTTGTGGTGACATGTCTATTGACCTTCCACAGGAGATTGATATGGGACCATAGGATACTTCATATTTAGAGCATCCGCCTACTCAATTCATTGACGAATCGCTTATAAGGGTACATAAGATATGCATTTTAAGTAAGATCATTTTTTTAAGATTTATATTACCATGCTTTGTATGATTTAAATTGATTATGCTAACATCATTTTTTGCCTGTGTAGGTGACCTTAGTGGATACTTAGATCATCAGGATGGGTCAAGGGATGAGCGATGAGGAGCTGCAAGAGATCTTCACACGCATGTCTCCAGATCAGATGGTGAGATTCAGAGACATGGCAGACCAGGAGTTGTCTAGGACACCGTCAGGTCGCTCTATTAGATCTACTTCGGCGCGATATGATGCTTTAGTTTCGAGCAGACGAGGTCGACGCTCCAAACTTGGGCCAGCCGGAGGAAGTGGTTCAGGGGGATGCTGTAGAGATTCGGATGTAGTGAGCCCGTGGTCGGCTCGGGATACAGGTACTACTCTTTGCTCTCATGGCGGTTCCAAAGAGCGTAGCTCAGGTGGTTGTTGTGGAGGCACGGACGCGGTGTCTCCGCCTCGTCGTTCTGCTGGAGTTGTGCCACCTTTGGGATTTGTCACACCTGTGGGGACCTCTACTCCTCTCACTCTGGCTTTTACTCAGCCGTCCGTAGGTGGCACCCCTATGGGTGCTACTCCAATAGATACTACCTCGGTCGGTAAACCAGATGTACAGGGGTCTCCTAGACATGCATAGGAGCATGGTCGCAGGTGGAAGAAGACCCATATTAGGCATACCCCAGAGGGGTATGCCTACCTTATAGATGATAGGTCAGGAGCCATCATCATGAATGATGAAGGGAGGAGGATGATGGCTCGCATGAGAGAGTTGTGCCAACAAGTTTTTCGGCACAACGTATTGGATCATTGGAAGAACATACGTGAGGGGAGCAAGGACTACATAGTAGCATCCTTGTATGAGGAGTTTTCGGTACAGCCGCACAGATAGGTTTTCTATGGGCTGGATGATGGATTGCATGCATGCATATATGTCACATAGATGATTGGACGCACACAAGGCACTCAAGAGTGGGGTTGCAAAGCGTGAGTGGCTAGACGTAGACGGCTGGCGCCGACTCAGGGAGGAGGCTACAGATTCTCTAGGACGTTGGAGACATCAGTGGGAGGCGGCGAGGGCAGGACTAGAGGCCGGAGTGGTCTATCATCTTGGAAGTGGCGGTCACAAGACATATTTGGAGGACTTTGTAAGTTTTTCTTTTGTCTTGGTTTCTTATTTTTTTGCAATATCCTTTATACTGACAATCTTATTTCTAACAGTTGTATTTTGTTTTCTTTACAGCACTCCATTACAAATCGCGATTCGACCGGCCTTGAGACTCGATATGCAGAGAGGCACGGTCTCACTGCATTGATCGACCGATTGTATAGACGCGACGGCCCTGTAAGTCACTCATCTTTCTTGTCCATAGTTACCATGTTTAATTAGAATGCATTATTGTATAGTGAACTGATGTGTACTTGTTTCTTTTTTTGTAGAGTCCATTCGATGCTCCTTTGTGGCAGGACGAGATTTTGGATGGCGATGATCTATAGCTCGCCCTTGGATCCCTGGAGCTCACACACCCTTCTTTTTTGGTCACGTGATCTGTGTAGACATTTTCTATGTAGTAGTGATATCTTGCCATGATTGTACCAGTCGCTTTCATCATGCGATCATGTATTTATTTCATGTATCAATGTTATGATTTAAGTACACTTTGTCTTTATTTACATGAGCATTGTACACATTTATGAAACTATTTTGTATGGCCCAAATAAAGCACATAGTGCACCATAAATTTTTTTCCCCTATTACCATCACTATTATAGCATCTCAGATTTACTGCATGCATCATTATCAACGTTGTTATTAGTTTCGCAAAGCATCGTTATCAGCGTTGTTATTTGCGTCGGTGATACCGATGCAAATAGCGACGCTGATAATGACGCTAATATCGATTGTTCTATGTCGTCGCCAATAACGACGCTTTTTGCAATGACGGGGGCAAATTTCTTTATCAACATTTTTGTCACTTTTAACGTCGATATAAGGCCTACATCTTGTAGTGTGCATTGCATTTTTTAATTTTAATTCCATAGAATAAAGGCCATAAATACCTTTTACTTGTGACAAGTTTTTAATTGATCCCAAACAGATGATCTTCTACCCTAACCTACAACCACCTTGGTAGTATGTTATGCCTATAACACCTCAGATGACTCGAGTGTATGATGAAGCCAATGTCCCTAGCATGGATATGGAGAATGTGTAGGTCACGGAGTCATTGTAGGAAGTGGAGGATGAGGAGGGCTTGTGGCATGTGGAGAAGACAAGCACGTGCAACCCAACGGACGAGACAGGTGCAAAAATTTTCTTTGAGAGTGAAATATGTTCTTCTTTTTGTGGAGACCTTTGCATAGACCTTCCAATGTATGCCAAGATCTTGTTATGGAGCCGTAGGATCAATCATATTTTCTTGTTATGGAGCCGTAGGATCAATCATATTTATGTTCACTTATTGTCAAAGTCATTAACTATTCGCTTATATTGATACTTTATTTCGAATCTTTTATTAGAAATTCATAGATACATGTCGTTATCATGATTCACTTTCACTTTTATATTGAATATTCTAATATCTATTTTTGGTTATATAGGTTGCAAGAGATAATTCAAAGAGGAGGATGAGCCGATAGTACACAGATAAGGAGATGCAACAGATTTTCATGCAGATTCATGTGGATCAGATGGTGCACTTTAAAGACATTGTAGATGTGGAGTTTTCACGATCGACATCTAGGAATTTTGGGTGTTCTACATTGACACACTATGGTGCTCGATCTCTGTAATATTTTCATGTAATAAAAGTTAGTTAGTAACGTTAGTAGGTAGGATAAGTTAGTGAGTAAGGTTAGTTATAACCTAGTTAGTTAAGTTAGCCTATACGTTAGTAAGTTAGTTAAGATTTAGTTAAGTTAGTAAGTTAATTACTAACTAAGTCTAAAAACTAATAACTAACAAAAAAACTAACAATTAGAAACTAACCTTAATAAAATTAACCAAAAATTAAGTACTAACATTTAAGAGAAGAAAAAGAAGACGGCTGAGCCGTCAAAAATCAGACCCGAAAATCAGACCAACTATTTCATAATCCATGCCATCATCATCATCATCTTCATCAATGACATCCTCATCATCATCTTTCTCATCGTCATTGTCATCCTTATCATCACCATAAATTTCCTTTCTCAGGAATTTTTCTCAGGAAATCGTAAAAAGTCTCTTTGCACAAAAATATGTCCTTTAATCCCCATAAGCAAGCGTTGACAACCTCAGGCCTCTTCTTTTCCTTTTAATTTAAAAAATTAAAATAATAAATGAAAAAGGAGAGAAAGAAGCTCCCCACTTTGAGTGGAGGAGTTGTCTTCGCATAAAGAAGGGCAGAAAGAGAGGGGAAGGGAGAGGCAACTTGCACTTCCTCCTTCACCCTATAAAAAAGCATGCCCTCTACTTAGTTGGGAGACACAAGAGACCCCAAGGGGTTGCTCAAGAAAGTTGGAATGATAGAGAGAGAGAGGGAGTCACCCCGAGAGGCTGCAGAAAGAGAGAGTTAGTAAGAGAATTAGAGAGGAAGAGAATTAGCTCAACCTCCCCCTCTCACAAACTTCGTCTAAGCCATCTTCTCTCACGCTCTCCCCCCATCTCCAATTCATTCTACCTTCCCTATCCCTCGAACACACTCGCGCGGACGATAGCTCTAAAGTGACGGGGTGGAAAGACTATGAGAACCACTACAACCGGTCAAAGAACGGGGATTGCCAGAGATACATGAGTGCGTGAGGTTGTCGGAGTTGCCACTACCAATGGAACATCAGGTGTGACAAACGCAAACGTGAGCAAAGACGAACTTCCCAATATTGTCGTGCCAAACCAGGTTATTTGCTATTAGGTTATTATTTCGCCACATAAATTAATAGGATTTATGTCAAATTTTTACATAAAATTTTCACCATTGCATCAAATGCTACGAGAGCTACTTGTTAGATTGCACGGATAACATCCATGTAAGAATTATTTACATAAAATATTGGCTTCTATATTCTACACTTACACGAATTAACAGCTTCATCTAGAAAGCATACTAGTTACACACATAAATGATTAATCACTATGAATTGTAATTAGATTAATAGAGATTCTAAATCATGGAATCATGTTCAAAATAATTGCCAGAGGTTATTGCACATATGTCTTTATGTGCACTTGATATAGTTATGGTCAAACACAACAATGTTTAGTGTTGACTAATGCTTAAAAAGAGCAACTTTATTTAAAGGTCTTGTAAATCGTCTTGTTAAGTTATTGGCACAATATATTTCTTTAAGGAATTTTGTTTTTGTTGGGTAAGATAGCATAAAAGGGGGACTCATGCCTTGCCTAAACAAGTTGAAAGAAATGTACTTAACACTTCTCGTTGGGGAGGAGAATCCTCATTAGGTTGTAAGGTTACCTTAGGCTAAGGTCTACCTTGGCTATGTAAAGCTGTGAATTGCACGATGGTGTGATTGTTATTGCTTCATTTGATATATGTTTGGATTGTTTGTGTTTGCTAAAATCTAGGTCTTTGATTAAATACATTGACAAACCAAGATAAAGAAAAGGTCATGCTAGGCTACCCCCAGGCTAGCTGTGAGAGCCTACTCAAAGGGGGTCATGGTTATCACTTTAAGAGGCTTAAATCGGCAATGTGTAGCAAGAGGTCTATCCGTAGGCATAGCCTTGACAGTAGGAGATGTTGGTGCCAGGGGGGCTCTGGCCGTAAATCCTACATTACTCCTAGAATCTGATGAGATCCTTCGTGACCAGGATGGGATCCTGGAATCCTAAATACTAGTTACAAGGATGGAATCTTGGTGGGCAGAATACCCTCAAGGAATTTTGTAAAACTTTCACAAAAAGGGAAGGATAGAATTTGTAATAAACTTTGAATATAATAAAGAAGTTGTTTTATTCAAAGATTGTTTGAATTATATGTATGTCTGTGAAATAAATTACATGAAGGAACCTTTGATTTAAGGGACTAATTAAGGAAACTGGTTGTATATGTTTTATTAAATGTTCTGTAGGTAATTAAAAACTTAAGATGATACCATCACCAAAGGAAAGTGGGTGGGCATGACCCCCGACGGGTCCATCCAATGGTAGGGTGATCCCGATTAGCTAGGAGCTTTCCTAAATCGGCGATAGAAATAGGAATATGATAATTTGACCAACTAGTTGTTAAGTAGAACCAACTTGCATTGTTTTAGGAGGCTATAATGGGATTTTGTCTTATGGGAAGGAGGGTTGATGTACTGCACTCCCCTCCTCTCCCATTCTCTTTGAATCAAGTGCAATGATAAGTCTACTTCAGTTTGAGTAATCCTGTAAGAAGGCATCGGCCTTAGGTCCTGTCTCGATACCCAAGAACCTACCAAGCCCACGCAAGGCGACACTTAATCCTTTTCTAATGCTCACTTTTATTTTCACTCCAACCTTCTTATATTCTTTGCTTTTTCAGCTAGATGCCACCCCTAGGAAGACAAGGTATCGGCCCCGGGTCTGACTCGTCCCCCACGAACCTATCAGGCCTTCGCAAGGTGACACTAAATCCTTTTCTAATGCTCACTTTTATTTTCACTCCAACCTTCTTATATTCTTTGCTTTTTCAGCTGGATGCCACCCCTAGGAAGACAAGGCATCGGGCCTAGGTCAGACTCGTCCCCAAGAACCTACCAGGCCTTCCCAAGGCGATAAACAATAGCTTAAGGATTTTTCCTTCTTTCCATTTCTATTTTTATAGGGGTTGGAATTCCCTTTTACACACCTCCGTATATTCATATATTGTCTTTCAGATATTTAGGGTTTTGTCTCTTTCCATCATTATTTTAGTAGGCTTCTCTAACTGTCTCACAACTAACAGGAACGCCTAGAACAGCTGCCTAGCAGGTCAGCAGAACAGGTTCACTAGAACTCCCCTCTAAAACAGGTCTTACAATGCTTGACAAAGCCTTGCAGGAGGCAATGACTACTCAGACCCTCCCTAGACATACAGAGTCTAATCCTGGGACTTTATGCCTCGAGTGTCGGCCCCCAACAAACAAAAGAAAGTAACCCTTACACGCATATATATCATTAATTGTTTAAGGGAAAAGACTCGGAAAGGGGACGAAACCACCTGGAATGGCCACAAGGAGCTCCTCCAGCAACTTCGTCAACTTGTATGATGCAATCACTACAATAAAAAACCATTAACTGTACTACGTTACCAATTTTAAAGCAGTTGGCCCTCCTGGCCTAAGGAAATCAAACAAACCTACTCATATAGATCCCTCCTTGGAAGAAGGCAGATATACAAACACACACGCTCCACTCCAAGGGGAAAGACATGGCACTCAGCCTAAACTAAATGCATCAAGTTATGACCCATACCTCCTGGATATACAGCAAGAGGTGTACACATAACATGTCGTCGAATCAACCTATGGGTCTAAGATAATAGTGATAGATGGGTCTCGGCTACTCTTCTCATTACCCATATCAACCATCGCCTACCATATAACACGTGGTCTGATAACATTCCCCACAAGTGACCAGGTCCCATCTCATTATCAATAACAACATCGGACTAGGACCACAGTTGAAAAAGAGGTCCTCCTCATAAGAAAGATTGGCTAATGAATCCGCAAACTGATTCCAATAACATCAAATGAGCTGAAGAGATATGCTCTCCAATTCATCAAGTAGGGTTATAGCAGTTCGATGACACATACGAAGGATAGGATTCCAGACTGTATACATCCCATTAAGTTGATTTAAGATCAGTTGGGAATCCCCTTTTACTAACAACCGCCTAATGCCACCTTTCTTGGCAATATTAAATCCCATAACTAGGGCTTTATACTTTGCTATGTTGTTAGTGAATCCCACCCCGAGATAAGCAGCTAATTTCATTGTAACTCTACGTTGGGGATCTCGGATAACTACTCCAACACTCTCTTTTCTATTAGGCCCCCTGGACGCTCCATCAAAGTATAACGTGTACGTCCACAATGGGTTTACACAGTCAGCCATCAAGAACTCCTCTATTCATAAGTATGATAATCAAAATTCAACATATTTAGAGGATGAACTGACGGCTCCATCCCACCTTCTTCATTAAACTCAATAGGGATGTTTGTCAAGATTTGTAAACAGTGATGGCAGAAACCTTTAATCTCCCACACAAAGGTACCGTCTTCTTGCTCAACCACTTTGTATCCCTTGCTCGACCAAATACGCCTCCCCTGATGATATCTTTGCTCTAGATATGGGTGCTCCAAATAAGGAATTAACTACCCCATCGACCAGTTTAAGCTCTCTTGCAGGTCTCAAATCAGCCCTAGCATGCACCTACAATGCATTTAGTGTGTTAGCATATTTAGAAATAATAAGGTTTAATCTTATTAAGATTAACCTTATTCTTAAATTCCACTCCTTGTAGATCAGCTAATAAAACCGTGGACTTATTTTTACCTATCCGAACTATCTTGTAAGGGCCATCCCATCTAGGTTCCAGCTTTCCTGGAAATAGCTCCCTACGCACATCGTAATACAGAACTAATTGCCCTTTTTTAAAGTTATACTTCTTTGCCTTTAGATCATGCAACCGCTTCATCCGACGTTTAGCTACCTCCTGCTGGTGCAACAAACTCTACAAATTGAGCTAATCCAAGTGGGCTATAGTCGAAATAAGGCATCTTCATCACCTAAAGAATGATTGATTGTGAATTTTATGGTTGGCAACTCAATTTCTAAGGGCAAGACACACTCCTCCCCATAAACTAATTTGAATGGGGTGTGGCCAGTGGCTCGTTTAAACGTCGTATTATACGCCCAAACTGCCACATATAATTTTGTATCCCAGTCCTATTTCTTTTTAGAGACTATCTTGGATAGGATGCCCACAAGTTGCTTATTGGTACTTTCAACCTGTCCATTGTCTTGCAGATTATAGGGGTCGTCTTGTTATGCTTAATGCTCTATGCTTCAATCAGGCTTTTAATTACCTTATTCAAAAAATGAGTTCCATGGTCCGATTCTATTTCCTTTGGGGGACCAAAATGGCAGATGATCTGCTCAAGTAAGAAACTAGCAGTCTCTTTTGAATTGTCCTCCCTCGTTACCCGTGCTTCTGACCACTTTGTAAAGTAATCAGTTGCTACTATAATGTATCTTTTTTGAGTAGTAGACGACGGGGTAATAACTTCTCCATATAGGTGTAGTTAATTTCCAATATGCCCAACTTCTGACTAGAAAAAGCTATCGGACGGTACCACTTTTTCTCCCAAATTTGGGCCAAACAGGCTAATACTATACATTGTTGCTGCTGAAAATATATAGAACATTTCACCACTTTTAGGTGCTTTGGCAATCTCCTGCTTTACATCGTCAAAAGATACTTTGCAAGCATCACTCCATGAAAACTAACAATTAAAGGACAATAGCTTTGTCAGTGGCAACATTCTTTCTGCCAAGGCATTGATAAACCTTCGATAGTACCCTACCGATGACAGAAATCTATGCACTTCCTTTGGAGTATGCCGTGGACTCATGGCGACTATGACCTTGATCTTTTCAGGATCAATTGCAATCCCTATGGAACTGACCACATGGCATAACAATAGCCCATAAGGAGCTCCGAAGACGTACTTCCGTGGGTTGAGAGCTATGCAGAATTGTCTGCAACGCTCAAAACACTTTTGTAAGATAATTAATTGTCTATCCCTTACGGTGGCTACCCCTAGATTGTCAATGAATATTTTCAACTCCTTGGGGGAAATGTCACCGAAGGTCTTGTCAGCTGTTCTCTGCCATGAACCTGGTGCATTACATAACCCAAACGCCATCATATGGTATGCAAAGGTACCAAAGATAGTAATAAATATCATTTTTAGCTTGTCTTGCTCAGCAATTGCCATTTGGTTATACCTTCAAAAGCAGTCCATAAACGAATAGATTTCCCTACCTACTCATTGATCCAAAATTTGGTCAATAAATGGCAAAGGGTAGTAATCTTTAACAGTTTGCTTGTTCAACTCTCTAAAATCTACGGATTTGATTATTTTTCTTCTTCCAGATCACAACTGGTGAGCACCATTTAGTATGCTGAATAGGGAAGATCAAACCCGCTTTGTGCAACTTTTGTAGTTCCTCGAACAACCCGTCCCTTAATTCAAAAGGCATATGCCTTACTTTCTGATGTACAAGGTGGGTACCTTCCTTTACAAGAATAGTATGCACAGCTAGTCTGGGGGGAATACCTCTAAGTTTGTCATAGCTCCAAGCAAAGATGTTGCAGAACTCCTGAATCAGGGGCACATAGGCATACCAAGGTCCAACTCAATAACATTCATGTCTCTTATTCAATCATGAGACTTTATCGGCTCATTCAAGGTTATCTGATAAATATCCTTTGTAGTAGTGGACCCTTCCTTAGATCCACCGCTCAATGACGTCTCACTATTAGATGGATCATCTACTATTTCTACTTCAGTGGGGGTTAAAGGATCTCTCTCACTCTAAGAAGACTCAGGGTAAGCATCCACTATTACACAATGGGCACCTCAACCTAAAATCACTCGACCAGCAGGTATATCGACTTGACAGTCTCTTTGTAAAATCCAGGGCCTTCCTAGCAAAACTTGATAGCTAGGATGTCCTACAAACCTTATCACCCTAAAGTCCAGATAGCATTCCACGCTTGTAACAATAATGTGGACTTTAGTGATGCAACCTTCTGGTTGTCTTAGACTATCATCTGCCATCCTAAGAAGTGTGGAGCCGTCTTTTTGAATTTCGAGACCTAGCTACTCCATGAAGTCCAAACTTATGATATTGATGGAGGATCCAGTGTCCACGATAGCGTGCTCCACTAATATTCCATCCACATACGCTAGATCCCTAGGGCAATGCTTTTCAACATGATCGAACCAATCTTCTCCCACTCTAACTATGCCCAAAGGTTCTACTATATACTCGATATGTAGGATTTTCTTGAATTCCTTGCGTACTCCTAGAGAAAGTTTAATCAATTGTAGGAGATTCACATTTGGTTTTTCGCAAAGAGAACTTGCTAGGTCAAATTCGTGGCAGTTAGCCAAAGTTCTCTTCTCACGCCAAACCATTCTTTCCTTTGGTCATTGGACTGCCGGCTTTAGTGCCTCTTTTTTTACTTTTGTCTTCTTTCTTGGCACCTCTCTATCCTTCTCGAGGTCCACTTTACCATCAACATGCCTTAGAGGTCCACCTTCCATATCCAGATTCATGGCTCAATTTTCCCTAGCATCCTACTTAGGGTTTCCCTCGACAGGTTTTACAGTTTCTTTATCACCCTATTTAATATTTTTCCCTCTTGTTACGGCTTGTAGATTAGAAGTTTCAGCATCATTAACACGTATAGCCTCAAGAAGGCTGACTGCACTGCCATGAGGTAACTCCTCTACAACAGCCTTTCCTCATTGCAGTATTTTTCTTGGTCCGTCATCTTGCTAGAGATTATTTCCTTGTGCACGATGATTAACTAGACCAGGTTGTTTACTTCGTTGTTGGAGAGAACTGATCTTACTCCAATAGGTAGCAGCTAAGTGGTCAGACTTTCCGCAAATATCACATTTGACATTCGGGCAATTCCTAGAGAAATGTTGGCCACCACACCACTTACAGCTGAATCTTGAGGGGCCACCCTCTTCAGGGCGTCGACTCCCTATCAAATTTTGTTGCTTCTTAAGGAAATTGACATCCACAACTATTTGTCAATGCTGTTCAGAGATCATATTGGTGTAGTGCTTCTTCATGTCCTTAACTTCACCAAGGACATTGGAGCCACTCGACTCGTAGCCGCGATCGTCAGTTTGTCATCTCATGGGCCTAACCACTTGATTAGGGATTGGCCATTGACCTACTAGGACAACATTAGGATTCATTGTTTGGCCCCAACTATTTAGTGAGGCCACCTGACTAGCCATGGGCATAGTCACGCTAGGAGGAGCTGGTAACATAGGCAAATTCAGCATGATACCTCCTCTCGCATTCGTGTTTGACATGGGATCCCCTTGACTCCCATTGGTCAAGGCCAAGTTATTACCATTCCAATTTATCTTTGCTGCATAAGCCGCTTGCAAGCACGACTCTACTCCTTTTGCTTGGGCAATAGCAATGTCAATGTCGGCCAAAGCAACACTACTCAGCTACACCTGGATATTAAAATCCAATCCATGTAGAAAATATTGTAACTGGATAGCCGTGGAAATGGGGATATAAGTATTTAGTTTACGAAGAACTTGCTTTAATTTCTTGGCATAGGCTTGGACATTCTCATTTGGCTCTTGGCGTGTTGCATTCAAGACACGCAACCAATATTGTCCACCCTTCTTAGGGGAAAACTCTCTACAGAAAGCCGTAAAGAATTGGGTACTGCTAGTGATGGTTCCGGCTTCGAGACCGTGGTACCATACTGCCGCTCTTCCTTTTAACATCATGTTGAAGAACATCATTAGATGTCCTTCATCTTGGATTCGATAATTGAACATGAGTGTTTGAAACTCCTTAGTGTGGAGTTCTCCATCTTCTTCTGCTAACCCATGAAAAATGGGCAACAATGCTCCTAATGCTGGCAAATCCAGTGTCCCTACTGGAATTGCGATAGGTTGTGCCATGGCTACAACCGGATTGACAACAGGAGTTTGTGTAGGTAAAAGTACACCCCCACTTGTTGTGGGTTGATTAACTAGAAGTAGGGAAGTACTAAGACTTCCACTTGCACTTGATCGTAACACTTAGGTTACGAGAACCACTGCCACTTATGTGCAACGGGTTGCTCCTTTGAAGAGAATAACGACTTACAATCTCCAACCGTCGTCTAGCCCTCTCAGCACGTTCTGTTTTTTGTATTTCAGCTTGACAGTCCTTATCACAGGACATAAACCAACTGTTTGGTCCCTCGAAACCCTAGATTTGAGAACCACCACTTGGCGGCTCTCGGAAAATGCACCACTGATGGGACCTAAAATGGGCCGGCACTGGCTAAGGCACTAGTCGGACCTCATGCCCTCAATAGACAACCCCACCTCACCACCTAGCCTCGCGGGTCAGGAGCATCTGTCCAGGGATACACTATCCTAAACACTAATCACTGCACATTTATAGTCTGTAATCCAACGGATGTTCCCTTTCCCGTCTCCTCAGAGGGAGATTATACATATCGGCAATAAATGCCACATATCACAGACATAAGGACACCCCATCGGCTGATTGTTGTGGCCCTACTGTAGCTCTCCTACATCTTGGGGATTGGCCCCTCGATGCGTTGCGTCCACACATAGACACATTCGAAACAAACTCCCCTCTTAGTGCCAATATATTTAACGTTCCAGGAATGCACTTATTCATACCCTTTTGACCCACTGTCTAGACCTACAGCCAAGTTGCTCACTCTCTCTACATGGGTCAAGTCCTAGAGAAACTAAGTGCTATGCATCTAGGAACTTGTAATTGATACATTTAATGATGCTTGATACAAATGTGTATATGATTAAGTGCTCAAACAATTGAAAAATAGCCTCGTGCATTGTGCAAATCCATTCTTTTCATGTTTCCATACACTAATGTGTAATTGCTGCGATGAGAGAAGACACCAAGCCTTACACTCGTGCTGTACTTCCCTTTATTTAACTAATGTCATCCTATATGAATAATGCAGCAAATACATCAGATTTTATATTATATTTCAGCACTCAAACTTCCCTCCTCCCCTACCGTTTAAGGTTTTGCCTCGTTGAGTAGGTAAAGGGGTGATTTCATGTGTATTTCACACGAAATAAGCAGTAGATACTCACAAAAACATATAAATAGGGATAACCTGAGGCAAACTCTTATGCTTTATCCTCATTATATACTCACAGACATATCCATAATTTTTCTCGTGCGTTCCTTATTTTTCCCCCTTTTAAAGAGTATTTTTTCCTATTTTTCCTTATGTTTTCTTATTTATTGTAATATTTCCAGTTAAAAATATTACTAAACCCGATTTCTTGCACACTACGTGAAACTCATGCAAATGTTATTTTTCGTATTGGAATTACCGGCAGTGTAATCTGTAACCCACACGCGAGAAATCGAGACCTCTGCATTGGCAAACCGAGCCTGAGGGTTCAAAATCCCATAAGCCTCGAGGAAACACCCTCTTGGGAGGAGGTTAAGTGGATAAGGTGCAATTTATTGCAAATTCTTTTTGCTAATTTTCCCCTAGCCGATGCATGGCTGAGGGAAGGGGATGGCTAGGTGGAAGAGGTGGTTACAAGAGGGAGTCATGGGCTACATGCACAGCCCACGTGGGGGAGGTCCCCTCTCCACCCTTGACCTATAAAAACCCCCCCTAGGGGGCTAACAAGAGGAGAGAGAGACTGTGTGAGGCTCAGAAGCTACTGTCATCGCCGCAAGAGGAAGAGGCCGCCGTTGTGCTCGTCGTGGGCTGCCGATTATCGCCACCAACTCTCGCCATCAGGCTACTGCCATCCCCATGTCAAGTCCACCTTTCTTCCTCCTGCCTCGAATGATGTCATCTTCCACCACGTTATTTCGTGGCTGCTGTCCGTAGTCAGAAGCTCCTAGAAGCTTGTTTTAGGAATCTTCTAAGGGGCTTCCTTAACACCCAGTCCCGCAAGGCCAAAAACCATTCCTAGCCCGGGATTTTAAAGCCTCCATTCCCACAAGGCCCATTCACAAGAACCCTTTTCGGAACCCCCTTGTAAGGCTTCAATTTCCGAAACTCCATTCATAGAAGCCCCATTCCCAAGAACTTTGTAGCAGCCCCACTCCCCCAATAAGCTTCAATGCCCACAAGCCTGCTCGTGGAAACCCCAATTCCCACAAGCACTCATTAAGTTCCAGTTCCGCAGTTTTCTCGAAAAAGGCCCAAGCTCCAACCCCTAAGGCCTTCCATAAGCCAAATCCCGCAAGCCGGTATTTTTTTCAAGGATCCGTACTTCAAAGGGGATCTCCTGCGTACGAGGGAGAAGGGCAAAGATCTTAAGGTTGCGTACCAAGGCGAGTAAATTCGTAGACCGTGAAGGCAAACCATAAGCCGAAATCTCGCCTACGATGGCCCCTAAAAAGTCGTAAGGCGTGAGGTTCATCTCCTAGTATTCACATGGATATTTCCCAGAGCCCACAAGTCCAGTTTTTTTTTTTCTATTTCACGTAGAAATATTGCATTATGCACAATAATTTCATGGACTAGGATGCATCTATGCATGTTAAATCCACCTAGCTAAATGCAATTGGAAATAAATTGGCTATTTAGAATTTACTAGAATTAACTCATGATACGAAATTGGTCATTGGTACTTTCAATGGAATGAACGAAAAAAACATAAGGTGTCTATGCATTTTTAGGACCTTATTAGCAAGTTGCCTTTTGTGCATTACAAAGTGACGAGCCTAGAACAACTGATGACTATCATTATAAGGTCGAAATTATTAAACTGCACCTTTGATTAGGCATGGAAAGATTAATGGCATGTTGCATTTTTAGACAAATCTTCTTTGTAATGATTCATTAAGGAAGTCGTTATCAACCGTAGGAAATAGCAAAGCATGGAAAAGATTCCAAGGGCTACATGAAATAGGTTAACTCTAGCTTCAATTGGCATGAATTTCATTTAACTATGTGTAGTTAGAAAAGGATTGCATGTTGCACATTCATCGTACGTAAGAATTTCATTCATCAAGAGATGTAGTTAGGGAAAGGCTGCATGGTTCATTTAAGTATGAAATCTTAAAAGCTTAGAAAAAGAATAGTGGCATAATTCGTGAATGTAAGTCCTAGTAGGATCAATGGAAGTTATGCCCAAATATAACATGCCTTTTGATCTTAACAAGAAAAGTTAGGGATTGTGAATCTAGTCGTACGTAGAGGCAATGAATCGCGTGCTTACGTGAATTGTGACGTAATGCAACTAGTTTTCCCCTTTTGGATCAAGTTAACATCTCTAGGAATGGTTTGTCCTTGTCGCAAGACAAGTAAGATGGATTACCTAAATCACCTAAACCGCAAAGGATTCGCATAGGATGGTTCAATCGATACAATAAATACTCCAAGTGCTAATTAGGGTTTAGCACGTTAAGGACTTGACCTAGTTTCGCACTTGTTGCCAAGTCGAAACCCTCATACCCAAAGGTCCTACCAACATTCACGGAATGTAGGGACAATTGGACGCGCTTGCAAGAAATGATCTAGGGTTTCTACCCTAAGGATCACTCGTTCAAATGATGAAACTCGGATTGAGTCGAAATCCCTAGGACCCAACGTTGTCGGCCTAGTGCAATCAGGAATGGCTTGGGTAAGAAGACACCCTAAACCTTGCTTCTTGTCTAATCATAATTCCGTGACCAGAAAATGCCGTTCGATGGGTGAAATGATCCCATGGAATAGATGCGACACTTGTGCAACAAGTTGCAACATCGCATGGTCTTGTGGTTTGATCACAAGAGAGTGCCATTCCTTGGAATGAGGTTGGCAGGTTCTTGCGCAAGTTTAGCTTGCTAGAGGATGAGTAGTCATCTTGTTATATTATCTTCTTGGGAATAATTGCCAAGTTAAGGGAGTTAGGTGTTTGCTTGGGAACAAATGATCAATTAATAATTGGAGCAACATGGTCGCCAGGATTTACTATTAATAAAACCTAAGGTATTGGTTAAGTTGGGTTAATAGGGTATGGCCCTAACCCAAGGACCATAGGGTGAACAAACAAACCCTTGGGGATCTTGCCAAGTCGCAATTGATCCTATATCGAATGCTGGATGCATTCAGGGAAAATGATTCACTCCTTAGCAGTTGGCCAAATAAACGACCACTAGAATTGATTGTGCTTGTAACAGTTAGAGAGCACTATTTGCATTGTTTGCTCAAGGAACTAAAGGATGGAAATATATTTAATGCTTCAGGTTGAAGGCCTGAAGGGAGAGGCAGCTTCAGTTACCCTCGACTGTCTGCCTAACCCTAACCAAGGGGGTTGTTAGCCGTGCCGAGAATGTGGAGCGAACCCGCCGTGTGAGGTCTCTCCGCTGAGCACTACTTGGAGAGGAGGACGCTTGGGTGCCAGGGGGCTCTGGCCGTAAATCCCTCGCCTTTCGGGCCCTGCTGCACAAGAGGCCAACATGACTTGGGATTGGATCTCGAGGCCCGTATACTAGTCTATGGGTGGAATCTTGGATTAGTAATCCCTGTGGATTGTTGGATAGCCTTCGGGGATTATGGATAAGCCTACGGGCTGGACTTTATGGATGTATTCCAAAGATAAATAAGATAACCTATTGTAAAGGAACTTGTTTGACACTGCTTTTCTATGTCAAGTGCTGAGATTATGTGAAGGAACCAGTGTCTAACGGGCTAATTAAGGAAGCTGCTTGATGCATGTCCAACTAAATGTGCTAGGTAATTAGACAACTAAAGCAATCTTGAGGAAAGTGCGGTGGATGTGGCCATGGGTCCGCCTACGGATGGGTGGTCCTAATTGGCCGGGAACTTTTCTCAATTGTAATGGACTGCAAGGAGCTCTTCTAAAAGGAAATGAATAGCAATGGCGCTGACCTAGAGTTTAGGTTACAACAAAAATCCCAATTTATGCTGTTTTAGGGGAACGGAATGGGACTATGCCTTATGGTAGAGAGGTCGAGCCTTGCATCCCTCTTGTTTCTCATTCTCCTTGAACCAAGTGCAGCGTGAATCCGCTTCGACCTTGGCGTTTTTGCATAAAGTAGTTCGCTTGGGGTTCGACGCTAGTTGCCATTTAGGAAAATGACCATTAGGGAAAACCCTAATCTAGGTCGGTCCTAAGTGGGAACGGCCAGAATACTTCCACTACGTGGCATATGTGGAAAGTCTTCGATCGCAAACCCCATAACATTCCATGGGAGTGCCAGGCAAAGCTTTCTAGACTCTCTTTCCGATGGACTGCTAAGACGTGTCCTAAAAGAGACCAGGTGGACACGTTATAGTTGGTATCAGAGCGAACCAACGAAGGATCTGTCTTTATAAGAAATCTTAATATGAAGTAAAGCAAATGTTGCTGTAAGAACATTTCCTTACTTTCGATGCTGTCTTGCAGAATTATAAAGCATGGAACACATTCTTAGTGTTCCAAGTCATGTTTATGACGGCGGTGCATTCCTTAGATTATCGATGAAGGATCGATATGATGAACATCCTAGATCGTATTTATAATCCATCACCTTTGTACGTGGAACGGAGATGGATGGGTGACTCAGGAATCTACTACATAGCTGCCCACCGGTTTGCGTACCTTCGAACCAACCTAAAGAGGATCAAGTGGTTGGAGGACTTGAAGATCATGAAGCTATTCATTTTTCTTGAGGCTCACGTAAACACAACTTTACATGTCGAAGGTCGAAGGGTCGAGCTGAACTCATACGTATACGAGGAAGTGACCCGCATAATCCCTGCTGACAGGATCAAGTTGTTGGGACGCTACGAGAAGAATGGGTACCAAAGGAAAGGATACCCTAATTTTCTGATGACTTATTGATTCCTGAAGATCCATGACCCGAAACCATACTATTATCCAGTTTCTGTGGCTAAATGTAACACAATATTATTCTCCCCGAACTAATGTATCGATTGCTCTATCATCCTAGGAAATATTGTACTCCGAAAGGGCTATGCCCATATAAATGAAATAAGACTTCTTTTTATCAATGTTTGTCTTATCTATGAGAATTGATAGAAAGTTAAGTGGCTAGGTTTCTTGGCTGAAAGCTGAATTGGGTATGAAATATAATCATAATGATTAGCGAGTCATAACGTTAAGAATCCTTTATCCAGGCACAACCCTAGGTATAGATTCCCAGTCCGCCCCCTACATCAAGTATGACCGTGATTCAAGAGAAGAAGTTTCTTCTCAAGCAAATCAAACCGCTAGAATTTGACGGAAAAGGAAGGACGGTCCAAGCAGATGCTGAAATTTGGATAGAGTCCATGGAAGATTACTTTGAAGCGGCCGGTATTGCACCCGCCAACCAAGGGATACTCACCAAGCTGAAGCTCACCGGCAAAGCCAGGCTTTGGTGGAAGCAATGGTGTAGAGATCAAGGGATCTCAAAAGGATCCGTTACCTGGGAAAAGTTGAAGAAAGCTATGCAAGGAAGATACTTACCACGTGCATATCACACATAGAAAATGAATGAGTTCTACGAGCTGAAACAGCTGGGTCTGACTCTTGACACATACTACTCAAAATTTGTCTCACTTCTGAAGTATGCACCACAGATGGATATGACACAGCAGGTGTCAAAAATTTGTGCCAGTTTAAACCCACCAGTAAATACCCGCCTTGAATCTATGCATCCAACAGATCTACAGGACTCACTCATTCGAGCTGCGCCCATAATTCAGGAGGTGCAGGCTAGGCCAAGAAGTAACAAGACTTGGTCTTATAATGATCAGAACAGAGGAGCATATAGGCCCCAAGTGAAGAGAGTTAAAGGTCAAAATCAGGGACAAAGAAAGAAAGCAAGGACTAATAATGTCAATAACTTTGTCCCTACCCAAAGCAATGGCCGCAACCTCTATTGCTTCCACTGCAACGAGCCCGATCATTTCAAAAGGCAATGTCCCAAGCTTGGCAGAGGACAACATCAAGCTCCTTTCCAAGGAACTACCCGTTGCCAAGGAGCCAACACCCAAGGCAGAGAAAGAACCGCCTGTGTTGCCAACATGGAAATGTGCGAAGAAGAAGACCCGACCATGGAAGCAGAGTTTGAGAGGGCAACAGTCCATGCCGCCCTTCATAAGAAAGGTCCGAATCGCCAGTTTTCGGTGATTCAGACACCATCGGACTATCAAGGTAAAGGCTTCAAAACCTTGATTGATTATGGCAGTACGCATTCCTTTATCTCACCAGCTTGTGCAAGAAGATTAGGAATAGCCATAGTAGAAGCACCTACCTTGCTTGTGGAATTAGCAAATGGTCGTGAGGTCACTTGTACCAGGCAAACTGCTAAGGTGGAATTCTTTCTAGGAGGAAAGTCGACTTCGGTCAAATTCAGGGTCATGAACCTAGGTATCCACGAGTGTTTACTCAGAATGGATTGGCTTAAACCTAATGACGCCCACATTCATTGTGGAAAGGGCCAAGTTTCCTTTCGAAACTTTAAAGGGGAATTGGTTACAAATCAAGGAGAGGCTGGAAAGCTGAAGATTCTATTGGCCAAAGCATCTCGGATTGTAAAGGGAGTTAGAAAGGGACTACCTGTCTACTTGATTAAGCTTAATAAGCTAGATCAGAAGCAAGAGTCTAGTGAAGGACCTTCATGGCTAAGGGAGTACGCAGACGTATTTTCTGAAGAGTTGACAGAACTCCCGCCTCAAAGGGAAGTGGATCATGAGATCAAGCTAGTGCCAGGAGCTGCGCCAATTGCAAAGAGGCCTTATAGAATGTCCATTTCCGAAGCAATTGAGCTGAAGGAGCAACTCAAGCAATTGTTAGATCAGGGCTACATCTGTCCTAGCAGTTCACCATGGGGAGCTCCAGTGCTGTTCCAGAAGAAGAAAGATGGAATGCTTCGAGTGTGCATTGATTACAGAGGGTTGAATCAATCAACCATTAAGAACAAGTACCCTATTCCTAGAATAGACGAGCTTCTTGACCATCTTCAGGGTGTGAAGATCTTCTCCAAGATTGATATAAGGTCTGGTTACTATTAGATAAGGATCAAAGAAGAAGATATCCCAAAGACGGCCTTCAACACAAGATATGGACACTTTGAGTTCCTAGTCATGTCATTCGGGCTTAGGAATGCACCTGCCACCTTTAACAGGTTAATGCAGGATATCTTTAGGCCATATCTTGATGACTTCGTACTCGTCTTCTTTGATGACACCTTATTCTATTCCAAACAGGAAGAAGATCATGAACCCCAGCTTCGCATTGTCCTTGAGACAATGAGGGCACACAAACTTTATGCTAAGATGAAGAAGTGTGCATTCTTCAAACATTAGATTGAATATCTAGGATTCATCGTATCAGCGGAAGGAATCTCAGTGGATCCGGCCAAAGTTAGAGATGTTCTAGAATGGCCAATACCAACATCTATCAAAGAAATATGTAGTTTTCTTGGATTGACAGGACGGTATAGGGTCTTCATAAAAAACTATGCTTTGATTGTAGCACCTCTGACGGATCTACTGAAGAAGCAAACATCGATTGCATGGTCAACTGCCTAACAATCTAGCTTTGATAGATTAAAGCAAAGTTTGGTATCAGCACCTATCCTGAAACTTCCGGACCTCAGTAATAAGGAGTTTGAAGTAGTAACTGATGCTAGCATGCTTTCCTTATAGGATGTGTGCTTATGCAAAAAGGTCATCTTGTAGCATACTCTTCAAGGAAACTGAAGAGCCATGAGAAGAATTATGCTACCCATGATCTAGAATTGTTAGCTATCATCCATGCTCTAAAGCTTTGGAGACACTACCTGAAAGTCTCAAGTGGATCTTTACCCAGAACGAGCTCAACATGAGGCAACGTTGGTGGATTGAAGTGCTAGAGGAGTATGATTTTGAAATCAAATACCGACCTCGAAAGGAGAATGTGGTTGCCGATGCACTCAGTCGCAAGGCATTCCTTAATTCTCTAATCTTGCAAAATCCATCAACAGCTAGATCTCTAGCCACAAAGGTATCTATGCCAAACAACCCAATACTTGAGCTAGCTAGAGAGGAAGCATGCCATGATCCAACCTATCAAAATATGCTAAGGGAGATCCTTATCAAGGATCAAGACCCGAAGCTACAGGCTAAGTATCATGAGTTATCTATCAGTAATGGACTTGTCTACTATAGAATGAGACTATGTATACCAGCAAGCCAGTCACTCAAGCAAAAGATACTATGGGAATTTCATGATTCCCCTTTCTCAGGACATCCCGGCTATGCCAAGACTCTCAATGCAATTAGGAAGAGCTACTTTTGGGAGAGGCTTAGAGGTGACATTCTCAAATATGTCATCGAGTGTTTGTCTTGTCAACGTGTTAAGGCCGAACATGTCAAAATGCCAGGAAATTTGCAACCACTTGACATTCCCCAAATGAAATGGGAATTCATCAGTATGGACTTTGTTGTTGGCCTACCCCAAGTTCAGGGAGGATACAACTCCATCATGGTTGTGGTTGATATGCTTACTAAGGTTTCACACCTTATTCCTGTTAAGACAAACTATAAAGCCTCAGACATTGCAAGGTTGTTTATCAAGGAGATATTCAAGCTACATGGGTTGCCCAGAAGAATCATTAGTGATCGTGATTCTCTCTTCACATCACACTTCTAGAGAGCTATCTTTGAAACCATTGGGACTCAACTCTGTTTTAGTACAGCCTACCATCCCCAAACTGATGGCCAAACAGAGTGAGTCAATCAAGTCATCGAGGATATGCTAAGGGCACACTGTTGCGGCGAACCAAAAAGATGGATTCAATACTTGCCTTTGGTTGAATTTGCCTACAATGCTTCTTACCAACAAAGCATTCAGATGACCCCTTTCCAAGCATTGTATGGGCATGACTGTCGAAGTCCTTTAAACTTCTCAGATCCAACCTTGAGGGTTGAAGCTTCAAGGCAGATGCTGGAAGAGATGGATGACCAAATGAAGTCAATTAGACAGGACATCCAAGCCGCCAAGGATAGACAGAAGGCATACGCGGATTTGAAGCGCCAAGATAGAACCTTCGAGGAAGGAGACATGGTCTTCATTCGCGTACAGCCAAAGAAAAGTTCCCTATTCTTAGGAGATTGCAAGAAGCTAAGTCCAAGGTATTGTGGACCATACAAGATCCTCAAGTGCCTAGGATCCAATGCTTATAGACTGCAACTCCCTGGGAACCTAAAGGTTCATAATGTATTCCATATCAGCCTATTGAAGAAGTATGTACCTAATCCTAGCCATGTACTTGATGACCAACAAGTTGTAATGCCTAGCCAAGGAGTCCTTGAGCTACAGCCTAACAAGGTCTTAGATGCTAGGGAGAGACAACTGAGATCCAAAACCTTGAGAGAATGCCTCGTCCAATGCAAAGATTATCCCGAGGAGGATGCCACTTGGATGGATGAAAGCACTCTCAACCAACAATATCCCGAGTTCATCTCGAGATGAGGACATCTCAATTCCTCCAAGGGGGAGAGAATGCAATATTTCCACTTAAAAATATTACTAAACCCAACTTCCCGCACACCACGTGAAACTTGTGCAAAGGTTATTTTTCGTATTGGAATTACCGATAGTGTAATCTGTAACCCGCACGCAAGAAATCAAGACCTCCGCATTAGTAAACCGAGCCCGGGGGTTCAAAACTGCACAAACCCCAGGAAACACCCTCTTGGGAGGAGGTTAAGTGGATAAGGTGCAATTTATTGCAAATTCTTTTTGCTAATTTTCCCCAACCGATGCGTGGCTGAGGGAAGGGGATGGCTAGGTGGGAGAGGTGGTTACAAGAGGGAGTCGTGGGCTGCATGCACAGCGCACGTGGGGGAGGTCCCCTCTCCCCCCTTGACCTATAAAAACCCCCCCTAGGGGGGTAACAAGAGGAGAGAGAGGCTGCGTGAGGCTCAGAAGCTGTTGTTGTCACCGCAAGAGGAGGAGGCCACCGTTGTGCTCGCCGCAGAGGCCACCGGTTATCACCGCCAGCTCCGCCATAGGCCATCAGGCCACTGCCATCCCCCTGTCAAGTCCACCTTTCTTCCTTCTGCCCCGAACGACATCATATTCCACCACGTTATTTCGTGGCTGCTGTCCGTAGTTAGAAGCTCCTAGAAGCTTCTTTTAGGAAGCTTCTAAGGGGCTTCCTTAACACCCAGTCCCGCAAGCCCCCATAAAACCATTCCTAGCCTAGGATTTTAAAACCTCCATTCCCGCAAGGCCCATTCACAAGAGCCCTTTTCGCGAACCCCCTCGTAAGGCTTCAATTTCCGAAACTCCATTGATAGAAGCCCCATTCCCAAGAACTCTGTAGGGGCCCCACTCCCGCAACAAGCTTCAATTCCCACAAGCCTGCTCGTGGAAACCCCAATTCTTGCAAGCATTCATTAAGTTCCAGTTCCACAGTTTTTCTGAAAAAGGCCCAAGATCCAACCCCTAAGGCCTTCCATAAGCCAAATCCCGCAAGCTGGTATTTTTTTCAAGGATCCGTACTTCAAAGGGGATCTCCTGCGTATGAGGGAGAAGGGCAAAGATCTTAAGGCTGCGTACCAAGGCGAGTAAATTCGTAGACCGCGAAGGAAAACTAGAAGCCAAAATCATGCCTACGATGGCCCCTAAAAAGTTGTACGGTGCACCTACAGGAGGTTCATCTCCTAGTATTCACGTGAATATTTCCACGAGCCCACAAGTCCAAGTTTTTTTTTCTATTTCATGTAGAAATATTGCATTATGTACGATAATTTCATGGACTAGGATGCACCTATGCATGTTAAATCCAACTAGCTAAATGCAATTGGAAATAAATTGGCTATTTAGAATTTACTAGAATTAACTCATGATACGAAATTGATCACTAGTACTTTCAATGGAATGAAAGAAAAAAACATAAGGTGTCTATGCATTTTTAGGACCTTATTAGCAAGTTGCCTTTTGTGCATTACAAAGTGACGAGCCTAGAACAACTGATGAATATCATTATAAGGTCCAAATTATTAAAGTGCACCTTTGATTAGGCATGGAAAGATTAATGACATGTCACATTTTTAGACAAATCTTCTTTGTAATGATTCATTAAGGAAGTCGTTATCAACCATAGGAAATAGCAAAGCATAGAAAAGATTCTAAGGGCTGCATGAAATAGGTTAACTCTAGCTTCAATTGGCATGAATTTCATTTAACTACGTGTAGTTAGGACAGGATTGCATGTTGCACATTCGTTGTATGTAAGAATTTAATTCATCAAGAGATGTAGTTAGGGAAAGGCTGCATGGTTCATTTAAGCATGAAATCTTAAAAACTTAGAAAAAGAATAGTGGCATGATTCATGAATGCAAGTCCTAGTAGGATCAATGGAAGTTATGCCGAAATTTAACATGCGTTTTGATCTTAACAAGAAAAGTTAGGGATTGTGAATCTAGTCGTAAGTAGAGGCAATGAATCGTGTGCTTACATGAATTGTGACATAATGCAACTAGTTTTTTCCTTTTGGATCAAGTTAACATCTCTAGGGATGGTTTGTCCTTGTCGCAAGACAAGTAAACTGGATTACCTAAATCACCTAAACCGCAAAGGATTTGCATAGGATGGTTCAATCGATACAATAAATACTCCAAGTGCTAATTAGGGTTTAGCACGTTAAGGACTCGACCTAGTTTTGCACTTGTTACCAAGTCGAAACCCTCATACCCAAAGGTCCTACCCACATTCACGGAATGTAGGGACAATTGGATGCGCTTGCAAGAAACGATCTAGGGTTTATACCCTAAAGATCACTTGTTCAAATGATGAAACTCGAATTGAGTCGGAATCCTTAGGACCGAACGTTGTCGGCCTAGTGCAATTAGGAATAGCTTGGGTAAGAAGACACCCTTAACCCTGCTTCTTATGTAATCATAATTCCTTGACCAAAAAACGCCGTTCGATGGGTGAAATGATCCCATGGAATAGATGCGACACTTGTGTAACAAGTTGCAATGTCGCATGGTCTTGTGGTTTGATCACAAGAGAGTGCCATTCCTTGGAATGAGGTTGGCAAGTTCTTGCACAAGTTTAGCTTGCTAGAGGATGAGTAGTCATCTTGTTATATCACCTTCTTGGGAAAATTTGCCAAGTTAAGGGAGTTAGGTATTTTCTTGGGAACAAAGGATCAATCAATAATTGGAGCAACATGGTCGCCAAGATTTACTATTAATAAAACCTAAGGTATTGGTTAAGTTGGGTTAATATGGTATGGCCCTAGCTCAAGGACCAAAGGGTGAACAAACAAACCGTTGGGGATCTTGCCAAGTCGGGATTGATCCTAGATCGAATGCTGGATGAAATCGGGGAAAAGGATTCACTCCTTAGCAGTTGGCCAAATAAACGACCATTGGAATTGATTGTACTTGTAATAGTTAGAGAGCACTGTTTGCATTGTTTGCAAGGAACTAAAGGATGGAAAGATATTTAATGCTTCAAGTTGAAGGCCTGAAGGGAGAGGCAGCTTTAGTTACCCCCGACTGTCTGCCTGACCCTAACTAAGGGGGTTGTTAGCCGCATCGGGAACGTGGACCGAACCCGCCGCATGAGATCTCTCCGTTGAGCGCTACTTGGAGTAGGAGGACGCTTGGGTGCCAGGGGGGCTCTGGCCCGTAAATCCCTCTCCTTCCACGCCCTGCACAAGAGGCCAACATGACTCGGGATTGGATCTTGAGGCCATCATACTAGTCTACGGGCAGAATCTTGGATTAGTAATCCCTATGGATTGCTAGATAGCCTTCGGGGGGATTATGGATAAGCCTACGGGCTAGACTTTATGGATGTATTCCAAAGATAAATAAGATAATCTATTGTAAAGGAACTTGTTTGACACTGCTTTTCTATGTCAAGTGCTAAGATTATGTGAAGGAACTAGTGTCTAATGGGCTAATTAAGGAAGCTGCTTGATGCATGTCCAACTAAATGTGGTAGGTAAGACAACTAAAGAAACCTTGAGGAAAGTGTGGTGGATGTGGCCATGGGTCCGTCATGCGGATGGGTGGTCCCAGTTGGCCGGGAACTTTTCTCAATCGTAATGGACTGCAAGGAGCTCTTCTCAAAGGAAATGAACAACAAGGGCGCTGACCTAGAGTTTAGGTTACAACAAAAATCCCAATTTATGCTGTTTTAGGGGAACGGAATGGGACTATGCCTTATGGCAGAGAGGTCGAGCCTTGCATCCCTCTCGTTTCCCATTCTCCTTGAACCAAGTGCAGCGTGAATTCGCTTCGACCCTGGCATTTCTACGTAAAGTAGTTCGCTTGGGGTTCGATGCTAGTTGCCGTTTAGGAAAATGCCCATTAGGGAAAACCCTGATCCAGGTCAGTCCTAAGTGGGAACGGCCAGAATACTTCCGCTACATGGCAGACGCAGAAAGTCCTAGATCACAAACCCCCTAACATTCCATGGGAGTGCCGGGCACAGCTTTCTAGACTCTCTTTCCGATGGATTGCTAAGGCGTGTCCTGAAAGAGAACAAGTGGACATGTTACATTTATTATCATTAAAAATAGAAGAAAATTAGCAATATTTCATAGTTGTGGATCTTGAGTCCTTAAACAGTAAACATGTAGATTTTATTGGTGTTTTGTTTCATGCTTTTCCCATTTTAATCCCAAAAACCCCATTTTTACTCTAAAAACCATGCTTTTTGAGTTTTTCCCATTTGTTTCCCACACTTTAAGTGTATATTTTCTGAGTTTTTAATTATGAAAGACTAAAACCAGCAACAAACAACATGTCCAGCAATTTTTAGTCCATATGAACATTGCTAACCTCATCAAATGCAGAAAAAAAGACATTTTCTTTGTAAAAATGCCATTACCGTGTATTTTTTATTATTTCAGGTTTTGAAACTTGTTGCAAGTCTGCAAATCAGGCCCCGTTTGATGCTCAACCCACCTCCACACTACCATCTTCAGCCCACCTTTGGTTTGGAAGCAATCCGGTACCACGCCGGACGAGCATTCACCAACCGGGCTTCATTCTTCTTCACACGCAGGAACTGCCCCTTGCAGGAGAGAGAAAGACTAAAATCTGACCTCCACAACTGGGCAACCACTTGACGCACGGTCTGGAGCAATGGTGGAGAGTGAAGGTTGAATGTAGATCAAGCTGTTTTTTAGTTGAGGGCCCTGTTTGTAAGTGCCATAGTCCCTTCCATCAAATCGTGGATTCATGGCGCCTTCATTTGCTTCACGCCCGTGAAAATCGGTGCCCCCGTCCCCCCAAATCGTTTTTTTTTGGGGGGCTCCCTTTAGAGAGACCCCAAAGGTCATACCTTTTGGACCATTCACACTTGCCTTTGGTCCTTGGCCTCCCGAACATCCTATCTCCCACGTCCCGTACCCAAATTGCAGTCTAATAAATCCTGGGCATCTGTCTTGAAGTCCTTCACTACCAAACATCTCCCAGGGTCCTGTTTGACATGCCCAATAATTATGAAAATTCATCAATTGTCTTCAAGTGGGTTGTTTAAGCCTTTTTCGGGCATTGCCGCTTAAAATCGTACTGATTGCCACCGCTGCCTTCGACGAAGTCTATTTTTCCCCTGAAATTTGGAATTTTAGGCTATTTTTAAGCACTTCTTAGCATAAAAAATCATCTATCAGTATCAGCTCCTATCTTAAGGCTACCTGACTTAAGCAAGGTATTTGAAGTTATCACAGATGCCAACTTTCTTGCATTGGGATGTGTACCAATGCATGAAGGTCATCCTATAGCTTACTCCTCGAGAAAGCTGAAAGCCCATGAGAAGAGATATGCCACTTACGACCTGGAGTTGTTAGCTGTGATTCATGCTCTCAAATTATGGAGACGTTACTTGCTTGGAAATAAGTTTTCCTTAGTCACAGATCATAAAAGTCTTAAGTAGATTATTACTCAGCCTGATCTTAATATGAGGCAATGATGGTGGATTGAAATTTTGCAGGAGTATGAATTTGAAATTAAGTTAAGATCTGGTAAAGAAAATGTAGTAGCAGATGCCCTTAGTCATAAAGCCTTTCCTGAATGCTCTTATCCATTGAAGAACCATCTAGGGTAGAAACTTTGGCTACAATGGTATCAATGCCAACTAATCCTATCATTGTGCTAACTAAGGATGAAGCAAATAAGGACCCAAACTATCAACAATTGTTTCGGGAAGTTTAAAATAAGGAACAAGATCCCAAACTCAAGACTAAGTATCAAGAATTCTCTATAGATGAGGACAAAGGACTTGTTTATTTCAGAATGAGGCTATGCATTTCTTCAAACTAGACTCTTAAGAAGAGGATACTTTGGGAAGCACATGACTCTCCTTTTTTAGGATACCCGGGGCATGCAAAAACTCTTAATACTGTCAGGAAAAGCTATTCCTAGAAAAGACTCAAGGGTGACATAAGTATGTCACTGAATGTTTGAATTGCCAAAGGGTAAAATCTGAACGTGTCAAGTTACCCGGAAAACTCCAGCCACTTGACATTCCCCAAATGAAATGGAAGTTTATTAGCACAGACTTTGTACTTGGATTACCTTCTATGCAAGGAGGACATAACTCAATAATGGTGATAGTAGACATGCTAACAAAGGTTGCTCATCTTATTCCAATAAAAACCAATTACAAAGCTTCATATATTGGGATAATTTTTGTAAAATAGATTTTTAGGTTACATGGGTTACCTAAAAGGATCACCAATGATCGTGATTCTCTTTTCATATCACAATTATGGAAGAATTTATTTGAAACCATTGGAATCCAACTTTATTTCAGTATTGCTTATCATCCACAAAAATTGATGGGCAGATAGAATGAGTTAACCAGGTGGTTGAAGATATTATGCATGCATATTGTTGCAAGGAACCTAAAAGGTGGATTTAGTATCTATACTTAGTGACATTTTCTTATAATGTCTCCTATCATCGAAGTATTCAAATGACTCCATGTCAGGCACTATATGGTCAAGATTACTATATGCCACTTAACTTTTCCAAACCTACTCTAAGGGTAGAAGCTTTGAGAAAAATGTTTGAAGAAATGGATGATCAGTCAAGATTATTAGACAAGATATTCAAGTTGCCAAATCGACAAAAGGCGTATGCTGATCTAAAAAGGCAAGGAGACATGGTCTTCATCTGTGTCCATCCAAATAAGAGTTCTTTATCTTTAGGAGAATTTAAGAAGCTAAGTCCAAGATATTGTAAGGTTCTCAAGTGCTTAGGACCAAGCGCTTACAAGATACAACTCCCTGAGAATATAAAAATCCACAATGTATTTTATATTAGCTTATTGAAAGCATACATAGCTAACCTAACCACATCCTTGATGATCAACAGATTGTAATACCTAGCCAAGGAGTCCTTGAGCTACAACCTAGCAGAGTAATTGACGTGAGGGAGAGAAAATTGAGGAGTAAAATCCTTAGAGAATACCTTGTCCAGTGGAAGGATTATCCTGAAGAAGATGCTACATGGATAGATGAGAATGCTCTTCATCAACAATACCCACGGTTTCTCTCGAGATGAGGACATTTCAGTTTCTCTAAGGGGAGGAGGATGTAGTATTTTAATACAATAAAAGTTATTTAGTAAGGTTAATAGGTAGAATAAGTTAGTGAGTAAATGTGTTATAAGCTAGTTAGTTAAGTTAGCCTATATGTTAATAAGTTAGTTAAGATTTAGTTAAGTTAGTAAGTTAGTTACTAATTAAGTCTAAAAACTAATAACCAACAAAAAAACTAACGATTAGAAACTAACCTTAATAAAATTAACTCATGCCTCTAATTTTCCTTTTAATTCAAAAAATTAAAATAATAAAATAAAAAAGGAGAGAAAGAAGCTTCCCACTCTGAGTGGAGGAGCTGTCTTCGCATAAAGAAGGGCAAAAAGACAGGGGAAGGGAGAGGGAGCTTGCACTCCCTTTAGCCTATAAAAAGGCATACCCTCTACTCACTTGGGAGACACAAGAGACCCCGAGGGGTTGCTGGAATGATAGAGAGAGAGAGAGAGAGGGAGTCACCCCGAAAGGCTGCGAAAAGAGAGAGTTAGTAAGAGAATTAGAGAGGAAGAGAATTAGCTCAACCTCCTCCTCTCACAGACTTTGTCTAAGCCGTCTTCTCTCACGCTCTCCCCCCATCTCCAATTCATTCTGCCTTCCCTATACCTCGAACATGCTCACAGATGATAGCTCCAAAGCAACGGGGTAGAAAGACCATGAGAACCACCCCAACCGGTCAAAGAACGGGTATTGCCAGAGATACAGGAATGCTCAAGAACAGAACATCGGGTGTGATAAACACAAATGTGAGCAAAGACAAATTTCCCAATGTCGTCGTGGCAAACCAGGTTATTTACTATTAGGTTATTATTTTACCACATACATTAATAGTGTTTATGTCGAATTTTTACATAAAATATTCACCCCTGCATCAAATGGTACAAGAGCTACTTGTTAGATTACACGGACAACATCCATGTAAGAATTAATTACATAAAATATTAGCTTCTAAATTCTACACTTACACGAATTAACAGCTTCATCTAGAAAGCATACTAGTATACACATAAATGATTAATCACTATGAATTGTAGCTAGATTAATTGAGATTCTAAATGGTAGAATCATGTTGGAAATAATTGCCGGAGGTTATTGCACATATATCTTTATGCGCACTCGATATAGTTATGGTCAAACACAACAAGGTTTAGTGTTGACTAATGCTTAAAAAAGGGAAACCTTATTTAAAGGTCTTGTAAATCATCCCATTAAGTTATTGGTGCAATATATTTCTTTAAGGAATTTCGATTATGTTGGTAAGATAGCGTAAAAGGGAAATTCATGCCTTGCCTAAACAAATTAAATGAAATGTACTTAACACTTCTCATTGGGAAGGAGAATTCTCATTAGGTTGTAAGGTTACCTTAGGCTAAGATCTACCTTGGCTATGTAAAGCTATGAACTACACATGATGCTATGATTGTTATTGCTTCATTTGATATATCTTTGGAAGGATTGTTTGTGTTTGCTAGAATCTAGGTATCTGATTGAATACATTGACAAACCAAGATAAAGAAAAGGTTGCGCTAGGCTACCCCTTAGCTAGTTGAGAGACCCTACTCCAAGGGGGTCATGGTTATTGCTTCAAGAGGCTTAGAACGGCTCTGTAGCGAGAGGTGTGTCCTTAGGGATAGCCTCAACAGTAGGAGATGTGGGTGCTAGGGGGGGCTCTGGCCATAAATAATGCATTACTCCTAGAATCTGATGAGCCCCTTCATGACCAAGGATGGGATCGTGGAACCCTAAATACTATTTAGAAGGGTGGAATCTTGGTGGAAAAAATACCCTCGAGGAATTCTGTAAAACTTTCGCAAAAACGGAATGATAGAATTTGTAATAAACTTTGAATATAATAAAGAAGTTTGTTTTAATCATGTATATGCTTCAATAAATGTGATGTAGGTAATTAAAAACTAAAGATGATACCGTTACCACAAAGGAAAGTGGGTGGGCATGACCCCCTGATGGGTCTGTCCAATGGTAGGGTGGACTCGATTAGCTGGGAGCTTTCCTAAATCAATGATAGAAATAGGAAGACAATAATTTGACCAACTAGTTGTTAAGTAGAACCAATCTACATTTTTTTAGGGGGCCAGAATGGGAATTTGCCTTATGGTCAGGAGGTTGATGTACTACACTCCCCTCTGTCTCCCATTTTCTTTGAACCAAGTGCAATGACAAGTCCCCACTACAGTTTGACTAATCCTGCTAAGAAGTGGAAACTCGGAATTACTGACGCTACCTAGCTAATAGGAGGTTTGTCTGATTTAGGAACCCGAAAATTCAAGTTGATCCTAGTGGGTTCGATCAAAACTCTCATGTTGCAAAGTAGACTTAGTAGGGTCTAAGTGACAAACCATGTGACGTTCCAAGGAAGCACGTGCAATATCATTTTTGGAAAACCTATTGATGGACTACTAAAAGGCGAGCCTTGGATTGAGACTAGCAGACATCCACAATCTCCATCTCAGGTAGAGTTTCCTTAAATGGTTTTTGCCATGGACTTGGATCACTTGGATTCTGTCTCTTTTAGCTCTTGAATGTCCTAAAGTATCCACTTGATCTTTGACCTAGACATGGACTAGCTTTAAGTCTTGTCACATACTCTTAGCAGACTAGTCACAATTCTCATAAACACACTTAATGACACTCTACCTAAGAGACACATGAAATCCTAACATAAATGAGCATCCTATAGAATTTTAATATGTGGATATGCATTGCCATGGCACCCATCCCCTCTAAACCTACACATCCTTTGGCGTGTGCCACCCTTAATCTTGTATATGTTCAAGGTCTTTTTCATTCTACATAAGCTATGTATCTTCTTCTTTTTCAATATCCTACTCTACGTCTTCATCTTCAAGCTCTGACTCTTCATATTCCTCCAATTTTCTTCTCTTAAATAGTTTATATATGACCATATTAATAGCTACTCATCATCATCTCCATGATCAATTGTCAGCTCAAAGATTTCCTCTTCCACTCCAAGTTTTTCATCTTCTGCAAACTCTTCTCCTTCTTCTTCTACAATGTCAACCCGTCCTATGTCTTATTCTTCCTCCTCAAGCTCTTTCACTTCATAGCCTTCTACTTATCTCTTCTTAAATATTTTTATCCTCTTCCTTGCTATGGATATCCTCAGGGCAGTACCATCCAACTCTGTCAAAGCATATGTTACATTGTCATAGGCATGCTTTACAAGATAAGATCCAAACAATCTTGTTGCCATTTTCCTGATAGTGCTATGCTAGGTCTCAAGGCTACTATCATAGACCGAAATCTAATACTCTTCTTTTGTTGCTCTAGGCATCAACTTGTGTCTACTAGCAAATCTCTTGTTATTTCGCAATGTTGCCTCTTATAGTCTCTATAGTACTTTCCTAACACTACAAGGGTATAGAGCCGTAGAGATGGAGGTTAGCAAATTTTTTTTGGCATCACTATATTCATCACTATAAATTTTGGTACTAGTTAATACCGATGGTCATAGTGATATGCTTTTTGACATGCATTCCAACACCAATACTAATGCAAATAGTGATGGTATACTATGGAAGAAAAAGTACCGAATCCAAACCACACTAGTTTTAGCTTTAATGAGAGAGAGAGAGAGGGGGAGAGAGAGGGATAGATGTGTGTGTGTGTGTGTGTGTACACACACACACACACACACACACATATATGTATATTTATATGTATATGTATATGTGTGTGTGTGCACACAGAGAGAGAGAGAGAGAGAGAGAGAGAGAGAGAGAGAGAGAGAGAGAGAGAGGACTTGAACAACGGGATGAGAAGAATCGACCTAAGCTAGAAAAAACCAAAACACCAAAAATAAAAATACTCGCTAGCCTGTGAAAAAATACACCTACTTGCCTATCATTAAATTCTAGAGTTTTTTTTGAAAATATATTGGATTTGCTAATTTCTACTTGGTTTAGGATGGGTGATCTAATCATTTAAACCATATACTACTGGTTATATAGAAAAAATTACCAACAATGATAACCGTGATGCTGGACATTAAGAGACATATCACAATTAACATGTTTTATATCCTTGCACTTATTGCAATTTGCTGAAACATCATTTGTCTATAGACCATGTGCTAGGTTACGATGAGTTTCGGCAAAGAATCATTAATCAAGTGATCTTGGACTTTGATTTAGCAGTGAGCAAAGTGTGCAAAAATTGTTTTTTACAATCAAACTTTAATTGAAATTATTTTTAATAATATTATTTATCTATAAAAAATCTCCATAGGCATCTTGGGATGCTAGCGCATCCCAAGCAATGGATATTTTACATTTGATAAGAAGAATTGATGGGCATACAATAGAAGGAGTACTTGAGCCTATAAACCCTCCAGAGGGTACTTTATCTAATGTGCCCTCTATTTATATTAGGGACCTACCAGACCTTCCTCAAATCCTCAAGCTTGAGATGGAAGAGATGATTGGTATATTACTACCCATGGATGCTGAGTCATTAGATCCATTGAGAGAGGAGGCATTCATACCATTATATGATGGGTACTAGGTATCCCACTTAAGACTCTCCTTGTGCACCTAAGTATATAGGAAAAGTAGGATGGAGTGATGCAAGTGTGGCTGAGTTGTTCAGCTACATAGTACACTCTTTTTTTAAACCACATAAGAGAGTTTTCTAATTTCTTCGATGTTTTGGGATTTTTTTAATTACTAAAATGTCACATATTGCCATTTGGACACAGGATGCTCGAGTCTCATGATGATACGTGACAAGTGTTGTGAAAGCTAGGCATGGATTACAACAACATTCATGCATGTGTCAATGTTTGTGTGCTCTTTTGAGGAGAATATGAGTCCATGCAAACATGCGCAAAGTGTGGTACTTACAAGTATCAACAAGACATGTAGGGTCAAATGGTATCCCAAAAAGTTCTCAGAAACTTTCCACTCATATTGCATGTCCATTACATACATGTTTCACATGTCAAGCATGGCAAGCTTAACAATGTGGCATGCAAAAAATAGATGCATAAATGGTATCCAAGGTATACAATAGACTTGCAGACATGGCATGACATTGATTCCACCTTTCCTTGCTTAGCAAGGAATCTTTTGCTTGGCCTTGTTATGGATGGTTGGAATCCATTTGGACTCTGCTCGACCTCTTACAGTGTGTGGCCAGGAGTCCTTGTCAACGACAATATTTTACCATTGGTTTTCTACAAAGAAAGGACACTCGAACCTTAGCTTGCTTGTACTTAACAGCTATAAAGTCAAGAATATGAATGTCTATCTAGCCATTGGTTGATGAGCTTAAGATGTAGGAGGAGGGGATTACTATGGAAGACATGAGTAAGTATCTTGGGAGATAGTTTGCTCATATACGACCATTCTTATCTGGACCATGTATGGCTTTCTAGGTCTCAAGGAGTGCTCACGTAAACAAGTCTCCATTCTCATTATTTTCTCTAACATTGCATTTTTATGTTTGTGTTGACTAGATACAGATATTGTGGCAGGCCTAGTCACCTAAGGTTACCATGCATGTTCATTGTGTGGACTCTTGAAGGTCACAGACAATGAAAATATAGTTTATCAAGGGCATGTAGCATTCTTGCTAGAGAGCCATGATTTGAGAGAAGGATTCCTTGGACAATCTCCTACGCAAGGATGAATGCCCAAGTTTTTATGAATGAAAAATGGTTCACAAAGAGTTGCTTCCAAGTGGAATGCAATGGTTCTTAGTTTTTTATGAGTTGCCATATTGGACCCATTTATAGATCAATCATCTTTTGGATCCCATATACATTTTCAAGAATGTTGGGAATGTGTTATGGGACCATATCACAAGAAAGAGAGATAATATGGGGGCAATGATAGAATTAAAAGAGATAGACAAGATGGAGGTGTATTAGCCACAAACAAGCTCTAATGATTGTGTGCAACTACCTCATGGTCTTATGGTTCTATCCACTAAAGAGAAGTGCATAATTAAGCAAATCATCATGTCCATCTGCATACTGATGGTGGGTATGATGCACTATCTTGGGTTTGCATTTTCTAAAGATGACCAGCTAATAAGGCTCAAATCCCATGATTCGCATAAGATATGCTAGATTTAGACTAGTTGTGATAGTCACCAACTTGATTAAGTGTTATTGTATTTTTTTATTTCACATCAATCTGTAGTACATGATGAGTTAAATTTGTGATAGTTCATACTATTGATCATGATCATGAATTGTCTCACTCCAAAGATATGTTTTGCGATCTATAAGTTATCAAACTTATTGTAATGGATCTTGTAGAGGGAGATAATGACATCCTCAATTGAATCTACAAGGCAAGAAGTAGTGAAGACAAATGGTCTCTTTGAGAAGTATTTATCCATAAGCATACTCACAATACAAACCCACCTCCTAGTACATCTCATGGATGAAGTGGAGACTACACGGTTGGCCCATATACTGAGTGGATGTTCTCTTTGAAGCACTTCATGAAAACCCTAAGAGGCTTTGTGTGAGGACATGCTCACCTAGAGGGAAGCATGGTTGAAGGTTGCCTATGGTAAAGGCATTGGTACATATTTTTGAGTGATTGTCGATGGTGGACATATATGTCAGGATGCTATGGATGGTGAGAGATGATGACAGACTAACTGGAGATGTGGTAGCTAGTAATGGGATTAAGAAAAGGATGGATGAAGCCATGGAGAAGAGGGTGGATCATTTTTTATGCTGCACCATATATCCATGTAGAAGTAGCTAAATAGGTATGAGGTTGCCAGAAGGCAATGAGAGGCAATATGATCAGAGTTCTAGCATAGTGCACATGAGCAGTGTGTTTGATATCTCAAGGGCCTATAGGTGTTGCTACAATTCATGAAATGAGGTGCTTTCATGATGCACTTAGAATAGCTTCATGTGAAGGAGAGAAAGTCATTAGAGAGGAATGGGAGTTCTGTAGGGGATGTAGTCCAAAGGTAAATACTTGCTTTCATCATTGTTGTATCTAACAATTATAAGTGGCAAGTAACCTAGAAGTTTCAATGTATAGTACAAATTCTACAGTGCAACATGGTCATGTGGACAATATTTTCGTGTAGAGTGCATTGATAAATTGTGCTTGATAATAGATTGTGGTGACATAGTGAAGTTTGAGCAAGAAAGTTGATGATGAGCCACAAATCACAATATTGTAGTAGACGAGATGGGGTACTTTGACAAATTGCAAAGGGTGATTTTAGTGGATTATTGTAGCTTCTCCCCATGGTCATATTTGATGTATAGTGGTTTAAAATGGTACTAGAAGGGGTAGAGGCAATAGTTTGATGAGGGTTGTTTGCGTTCTTGGAGGTAGATTCTAAGAAAAGATGGAATGAATTGCAAGATACATTTATCTTGCTAGGTCATTGTGAGTAGGTACATTGTGTTTTTAAAATTTTAATTCCATAAAATGAAGTCCATAAATACCTTTTACTTTGTCTTGCTAGGTCATTGTGAATAGGTACATTGTGTTTTTTACATTTTAATTACATAAAATGAAGGCCATAAATACCTTTTACTTTACGACAAATTTTTAATTGATCCCAAAAATGTTATCTTCTATCCTAATCCACAACAACCTTGTTGGTAGTATGTTATGCCTATAACACCTTTGACAGTTCAAGTGTATGGTGAAAGTAATGTCCCTAGCATGGACATGGAGAGTATGGAGGTCAAGGAGTTATTGTAGGAAGTGGAGGATGAGGAGGCCTTGTGGCATGTGGAGACAAGCATGGGCAATCCAATGGAACAAGACAGGTGTACAAAAATTGTTTGAGAGTAAAATATACTCTTCTTTTTGTGGAGACCTCTACATAGAACTTCTGATGTATGGTGAGCTATGCTAAGAGCTTGTTATGGAGCCATATGATCAATCGTATTTACGTTTGCCTATTGTTAGAGTCATTAATTATTCACTTATATTGGGACTTTATTTCATATTATTTATTGTGAATTCACAAATACATGCTGTTATCATGCTTCACTTTTACCCTTATATTGAATGTCCTTACATCGATTTTTGGTTGTATAGGTTGCAAGAGATAGTTCAGAGAGGAGAATGAGCCAATAAATCAAATGGTGCACTTTAGAGACATTGTTGATGCCAGGAGGCATATTTCACGGTGGATTCCGTGCCACGGTGGATTCCGTGAGGTTTTACGGTGGATTCCGTAAACTTTGTTGACCGGGGCTCATACACAAAGTGGATTCTTTGTGCGAGAAGTTGATGGGGACGCCTATTCTTTTCGGGCGTTTCATTAATTTAGTGTGTACATGGGTGATTCCGCAAAATACATATTAAATTAATAAACGTTTATGAGTTTAGAGTGCACACTCATGATAAATTAAGGTTAGGATTGATTTATAACCAGTTGATTTATTTATGTAGCTAAAGATTGCTAGGTATTCACTTTTGTCGGTTTAA